>NC_090440.1:268046727-268347378 GCF_031143425.1 Pleurodeles waltl
GGGATGTAATAATTGAAATTTGACTTACCAGAGTCCATTCCTCCACCTACTCCTGCGAGGCCCTCAGGATGCAGAATCGCCAGGACCTGCTCCTCCCATGTTGTTAGTTGTGGGGAAGGATGTGGGGGTCCGCCGCCAGTCCTCTGAACCGCCAGGTGGTGTCTTGAGACCACGGAACGCACCTTCCCCCGTAGGTCATTCCACCTCTTCCTGATGTTCTCCCGATTTCTTGGGTGCTGTCCCACTGCGTTGACCCTGTCCACTATTCTTCGCCATAGCTCCATCTTCCTTGCAATGGAGGTGTGCTGCACCTGTGCTCCGAATAGCTGTGGCTCTACCCTGACGATTTCCTCCACCATGACCCTGAGCTCCTCCTCCGAGAACCTGGGGTGTCTTTGCCTTGCCATGGGGTGGTGTAGGTGATGTGTGGGGTGGAGTGTGTGGTGATAAGTGTGGTGATATGTATTGGTGTGTTATGTGAGGTGCGTGGAAGTTGTGTGGGTGATGGTGTTGTGTGCCTGTGGATGCTAGTTTGTTGATGGTGGTGTCTCTCTCTTGCCTTCTCTCTGTGATTCTGGTCGTGGGGGTTTGTGGGTGATGTGGGTGTGTGTTTTATATTGTATTGGGTGTGTGGGAGTGGTGTGTGTATGTGTATCAGGTGTGTATATTTTGAATTGTCCAATGTGGTAGTGTTTTGTAAGAGTGTGTGTATTTTGAGGGCAGCGGTGTGTACCACCAATGGAATACCGCAGTTGAAAGACCGCCGCGTGGATTCATGTGTCGTGATAGTGTGGGCGTATTTCTGTTGGCGTGATGGTGGAGGTTTAGTTTTCACCAGTTTATCACTGACCTTTGGTGTGGCGGACTTGTGTGGGTGTCTGAATTTTGGCGGATTCCGAAATGTGGTTCAAAATAGCTGTGGCGGTTTTCCGCGGCCGCGGCGGTGTGTTGGCGGTCTTCTACACGGCGGTAAGCGGCTTTTACCGCCAATGCTGTAATGACCCCCAATGTCTTTTACCCATGTGTTATGGGGGGGAGTGGAGATATGTGGTGTGGAGTGAAATTATGTGGGTTGGATTGTAATTGTTAGTTGTGGAATTGTGTGGTATGGAATTGTGTTGTGTGGTGTGGATGTGTGTAGTGGAAATATGTGGCATGTTGTGCAGTGGAATTATATGGATAATAATGATGTTTTTTAATGTCCTGGAATTATGTGGCGTGGGATTGAGTGTTATGAAGTGTAATTATGTGGAATGGTATTTTGTATTGTGTAGTGGTATGATGTGGAGTTTAATTATGTGGTGCGCTGTTGAATTTTGTGGCATGATGCGGTATTCTGTGGGGTGGATTGAATGTATGTGGCTTGCTGTGTAAATGTTTTGTTGGGTTAAATTATATGTTTGTTGCCGAATTATGTGGTGTGGAATGGAAATGTGTAGAGTGGAATTTTGTTGCGTGGAACTGAATGGCGTTGAGTGGAATTATGCTGATTGGAATTATGTGGCATGATATGGAGTGTATTTATGTGGATTATTGTTAAGTGGCACCTGCCAGTGTCCTTGAGGGGGTGGAAGGAGTAGGGTGTCATAGACTGGATTTGTTGGAGTAGAGTGTCATAGAATGGAGTAGAGTGTTGTAGAGTTGAGTAGAGGTAAGCGGTGTTAAGTGGCAGAGAGTGTTGTGAAGTGTGTGTCATAGAGTGTAGTGTCATAGAGTGGTCTGGAGTGCGGTGGAATAGGTTGGAGTGGGTTGGAGTCGATTGAGGTAGTGGGGTGGATTGGATTGGGGTAGATTGGGTTGAATTGGACTTGGTGGACTAGATGGAATGGATTGTATCAGAGTGGGGTGAATTGAAATGGGGTGAGGTAGATTGGATTGGGGTGGATTGGAGTGGGTAAATTGGAGTGAGGTAGATTGGAGTGGGGCAATTTTTGGGGATTTGATTGGGGCAGATTGTTTTGGAATGGAGTTGGAGCAAATTGTTTTGTAATGGAGTGGGACAGATTGTAGTGGGGCAGACTGGAGTGGGTAGATTATTTTGGAGTGGGGAAGATTGGAGTGGGGCAGATTGGAACGGGGACGATTGTTTTAGATTGAAGTGGGCTAATTATTTTGCATTGTAAAGGGGCACTCTGGACCTTCGCCAAACTCTGGCGTTTACGGCACTGCCCAATTATCAAATGGCCTCTTGCTTCAGTGCCATTTGGAGTGAATGCTAAATTGAAACATGTCAGCATGAGACAGGATGAGGTCTTTGGATCAGTCCTGCATGTATCTATATCCTGATGAGGAGGAAAGATAACTGAGATTTACCACACAAATATATAAATGCCAAAGGGCTGTGAGGGGAGGCAGAGAGGAGCACTTCAAAGCATCTGCTGAGAAAATATTAATGGTTACATGGAATGTATGAAAGTCAATGTGTGTGAAAGCGCTCATGTAGATATATAGCTACACAATGAAATATGCACAAAATAATCTGCCCATTTATTACAGTGTTAGTTATGTGTTCTGTTATAACAAATATGCATGCTGTAAAAGTCTAGATTAAAATCATAGAGCGGTCTCCAAAAGACAAGGTAATTTTATTATATTCATATACAACTAATACCACAAAGGGTCCTTGGGCAGATATGTTAAATGTAAAAAGCCACCAATATTGTACACACCATCTCAGCATCAAATGTTAATTCTAGCATTGCTTTTTAAATTCTCAGACCCAACTAAAAACGTCATTATCTTAGTTAGTAGCAGAAGAATTTACATCATGAAACCATAATAGCCTAGGTAGATTCATGAAGTTTCATGGGGCAATGTGAAACAAGCATGTAAATGAGGAAATAGACTGGCAATATGCGCTTCATTCGTCGAGTGTGGTTAGCCGAGTATTAAGAAGAAATACAGTGACAAGTGAAACTTCACATATGCCTTCAAGTCTCAATCTGGGCAAGCAAAAGTGTTTCTGACATTTTATAGCATATTAAGGGTAATTAGTCCAAGGACACAGAGAAATAATCTAATGCAGCATGACACTGAGAAGAGAAATGTAATATGGAAACATTAATGAGCATAAGGATATTTGGTGAACACATAAAGCAAAGATTAGCAACAGAAAATGGCTAGTTAGATTAGTGGGTATGTTAAGACAGAATAGTAACAAAATAAACAAGCGTGGCTGCTGTTCAGCATGGCTGAAAGTTAGTGGCATAGAGAGAGTGGCATGGAGTTTCATGGTGAATAGTGGAGTAGAG
The DNA here is from genome assembly GCF_031143425.1 of Pleurodeles waltl. Classification (NCBI taxonomy): domain Eukaryota; kingdom Metazoa; phylum Chordata; class Amphibia; order Caudata; family Salamandridae; genus Pleurodeles; species Pleurodeles waltl. The sequence goes on from NC_090440.1 coordinate 268,049,979, forward strand.
TGGAGTGGCATGGCGTGTCATGTATTTGAGTGGCATAGTGTGGAGTTGTGCAGCATGGCACACACAAAAGGCAATAAGAGGCTGCTTGCGATAAGTCTAACCACTGGCAATCACTCAGGGTAGCACTCCAACCTCCAGCCCATCATTCTTTTGCTCACCATGCCACCTCAGTTTTGAACCAGCCACATGCAAATCAGACTTGACCCTGTTCCTCATTAGAACAGTCCAGCCCAAACTGCCAAGCCAGGTCCTCCCTGAACTGGACCACAAGCAACCCAGGACCTTCATCCTAGATATGGGCTCATCAGCTGGGTACAGCTTGGTTCCAGTGACACAGTTAGCATGGGACCCTTGTCTGGCATGTATAAGGGCAGTATATGAAACACACAAAAGGTCATGGGAGTTGTGCAGTATGGTATACAGTGGAGTTGCATAGATTAGATTTGACTGGTGTACAGTGCACTGGCATAGATTGTTGCAGAGTAAAGTGGTGTAGAGTGTAGTGGCATAGGGTGCAGCAGCATAAAATTCATTGGTGTACAATGCAGTGCAGTAGGATGCAGTGGAGTAGATTAGAGGGTTGCGTAGTAGAGTGCAGTGGTGCAGAGTGCACTGGTGGAGCTTAACGTGCAATGGTGCAGAGCAGAGTGGCACAAAGTGCAGTGGCATATAGTGCTGCAGAATAGAGTGGCACACAATGATGCATAGTAGAGTGGAGTAGAATGATGCAGAGTAGTGTATAGTGCTGTAGAGTGCATTTGCATACAGTGTAGTGGATAGAGAGGAGTGCTACAATCAAGTGGTGTAGAGTGATGCAGACTAGAGTGGCGTAGAGTGGAGTGGCATAGAGTGCATTGGCAAAGAATGCAGTAGTGCAGAGTAGAGTGGTGTAGAGTTCAGTGGTGTCAAGTGGCAGAGTGTGCATTGCTGCAGAGTGCAGTGGCACAGAGTAGAGTAGAGTGGCTTAGATCACAGTGGTTCCGAGAAGAGAGCAGTGGTATAAAGTAGGTTGTTTCAGAGTAGAGTGGAGTGGTGCAGGGTTGAGTGAGGTTTCGTGGAGTGGTGCAGGGTACAGTGGCATAGAATAGAGGGCCTTAGAGTAAAGGTGATAGGTGGTGTAGAGAGCAGTGGCATACAGTGCAGTTGTGTAGAGTAGATTAGAGTGGTGTACAGTGGAGTTGCATAGAGTGCAGGGGTGTGGAGTTGAGTGGTATAGAGTACAGTAAATTGGCGTAGAGTGTATTGGCATACAGTGCAGTGGCACAGAATGGAGTCTTGCAGAGTGGCGTTGAGTAAAGTGATGTAGAACAGAGTTGTGCAGAGTAGAGTAGAGTGGCCTAGACTGGAGTGGTTTAGAGTGCAGTGGCAAAGAGTGCAGTGGTATGGAGTGGTGCAGTGTAGAAGGAAGTGGTGTTGATTGCAGTGGCGTAGAACAGAGTAGTGCCGAGTGGAGAAGAGTGCAGTGACACAGAGTGCAGTGGTGTGGTGTAAAGTGAAGTGGTGCAGAGTAGAGTAGGGTGGCGTACTGTGGACTATGCATGGTGTGGTAGCATTCCATTAAAAACAACACATCTTCCATTGAAATCACCATTACATTTGCAGACATATTTTCACTGATAAAAGTATACAGCGCACATACGATGATGTGTGGAAATGTCATCCCATAGTGTATTGATTTGTTTTAATCATTTTAAAATATTTGTTTCCACCACACTTCAGAATTACAAAAAATGTTGCTTCATTTGGGATTTTCCAATTCTGAAATGTATGCACAATTCACATACAGACACTTGAATTATGTTTTGTGCTGGAAAAAATAACATTGTACATCCTTGCTCAAGCACTACCCTGGGCCAGCATGATTGTCACATATATCCCCTCACTTTGAAGTCAGAGAAAGAAAAGTAAACATCAAGCTCCTTGGAAGACAGAGCCAGACCTTCGACCTCTGTCTTTGAATGCACAGCAAATGTGAAAAGACAAGAACAAGATTTAAAGGCCTGTAAACAGCAATTGACCACTGGTAGACCATTACAGTAAATAGGGTTTGGACAAAGGGAAGGGACAAACTCGAGCTCACCTCCTAAAACAAATAGTCAGCAAATTGAAAGCAATCAAAGGTGAGTTACAAACCACAAAGCCAATGGTAAACAACAGGCATAATCCATTCCCAGGGAAGCTTACCGAATGTCCCCAAGATGTCATTGGCAGTTGCGCTGCCTGGTAGTCCTTGCCTTAAAAGTACAACATTGAAACCTTTCTGTAGGAGGTCCTTGGCCCTTCACCATCATCTTCCTGAAACTGAACATTGCCCAGACAAGGAAAATATATATGCAGGGACTTATTCTTGAGCAACAAGGACCAAACAAGGAGGAAGAGATTGTTTGATGGCACCAGTCTCAGTTTCAAAATTACCTGCGGTGTGTTGCTTAATACTCACGTGTTTCCTTTACTAAGCTGAAAAAGGTATTCAGCTGTCTACAGTCGCAAGAAAATCGAACAATGACACATTCAAGAAAAACATCACAGCTCCAAGGGTAAACAGTTAGTGCCAAAAAACGGGCTTGGAAGGCAGAAGATCAGTTTTGCCTAAATGGTTCAGAGATGGAAATGTTGCAGATAGAGAACTTTGCAGTGGGCATGAAGCTGGGGACAAGCCCCAGGACCATTACTTCTTTGACATATAAATCATTGTACATACATTTCATATCTCAAATGGATTAAGGGGGTGATTCTGACCTCGGCGGTAAAATGCCCTTACCGCCGGTCAGAAGACCGCCATAACACCGCCGCGGCCGCGGTCAACCGCCACGGTCATTCTGACCCACAACGGCCAAACCTCCAAAAATCCGTCCTCCACTGCAGCCCGCCACATCGGCGGGCAGCGATAAACTGGAGATGACCAAACCTCCACCGTCACGCCAACAGAAATACGCCCATGCCATTACGACCCACGAATCCACACGGCGGTCATTCAAACGCGGTATTCCATTGGCGCTACACACCGCCGCGGTCAGAATACACACACATCACCAAAACACAGCCACATTTTACAATTTGAAAAACACACACCTGATACACATACACACACCACTCCCACACAATCAACCAACTATAAAACACACACCCACATCACCCACAAACCCCTGCGACCCCAATTACTGAGAGAAGGAGAGAGAGACACAGCAGACAATCCAAAGCAAGACACACTGAGGCACACTACACCATCACACACACCACATAGTAGCACAAAGCACCACTCACCAACACACTCCTCATCACATACACCACCCCACACCTCACCCACACCACCCCATGGCACCCCAAAGGCATCCACGATTTTCGGACCAAGAACTCCGGGTCATGGTGGAGGAAATCCTAAGAGTGGAACCCCAGCTCTTCGGCTCGCAGGTGCAGCACACCAGTATAGCCAGGAAGGCGGAGCTATGGCAGCGGATCGTGGACAGGGTCAACGCGGTGGGACAGCATCCCAGGAATAGGGAGGACATCCGCAAAAGATGGAACGACCTACGGGGGAAGGTCCGGTCGATGGTCTCCAGGCACAACATCGCGGTCCAGAAGACTGGCGGCGGACCCCCACCCACCCCTCCCGAATTTACATCGTGGGAGCAAGAGGTCTTGACCATCCTGCATCCTCAGGGCCTCACAGGAGTAGCCGGAGGAATGGACTCTGGTAAGTCCCATCTCAACTACTATATCCCCCACACCCCACCAGCATGCCAACCCACACCCCCACCCTCACCCCCAACCCCCCAGCACACATCCTTCCTGACAATGTCTCACCAGCACAACCCACCCATCCCAACACCAACTCCTGCATGCCAACACAAACCATGGGCACCCATCACCTAAGCATGACCACTGCACCAACCCCTGCCCCCCACTAAATACCCTCACAACACCTCCCTCCAGGGAATGCCTGCACTGGGGGACAAGGGCACCCACAACACGCATGCTATTGCACACTCAGAAACAATAACCAAACTCTCTTACCCCATGCAGGACCCGAACGACAACACACCAGCCAGAAGGGTCCAGAAGTGTCCATCCCACCACCGGAACAGGCCCACACTGAGGATAGCAGCTCTGTCGACAGTGAACCTGATGACCAGCCCGGACCATCGGGGACCTCTGGGCAGTCGGTTCCCCTCACCCAGACACAGGCAACACCAGACCCGACCCCCTCTGCCGACACCAGCACAGCTCCCACCCAGCGGGCCCATGCCTCTGTCTCTAGGACAGCTCAATCAGCGGTGTGTCTGCCACTACAGGGCACCCAGGCTAACCCGACACCCCAACAACAACAGGGACCTGGGGGCAGTGGGAGCGGGCACACCGGCCAGGGGACAGAGGCCGGGGGAAACCGGGCAGCTCGGAGGGCTGCTGTGCGACAGGGGGGGGAGGAGAGGCCCAGGGAACCCACTCTCCAAGAGGCCCTCACCACCCTCATGGGGGCCTACCACCACTCCCAAGAAACGATGGCGACGGTACTGGCCAGGTTCACTGAGATCCAGGCACAGCAGGAGGAACGCTACATGGGGTTCAGGGAGGAGCTGAGAATCATCGGGACCGCAATGGGGACCATCGTCCTGGCCCTCCACAGGATAGAGGACGCGTTGCGGGACCATGGTGCACCACACAGGGCCCCTGTCACTAGGCCAGACCAGGAACAGCCTACCACCTCCGCCGGCGCTAGTGGACAGGAGGTCCCAACACCTCGACAGCCCCCCAGAACCCCACCTCCTGCTGAAGAACAACCACCCCGTAAGAGGAGCCTGAGACCAAAGAAAAAGACAGAGTAGGATGTCAAGACCCCCGCCAGCAGGACATACCCCCTCAAGTCTTCCCACTGTCCCACATTGCCACCCTGTCCAACCATGAACTGCCTATGCTCCATCCTTCCACAGGCAAAAGAACAATGCACCTGTGAGACTGAGAACTGGACTCTGCCATGGATATTCCTCCACCCCCACCCATCACCCTTAGAATCACATGTACCGGTATCTAGCACTGTAAATAAATCACATTTTGCACACAAACCTGTTTTGAGTCATGCTGTATTAAACAAAGGGATAACATATTACTGTTCAATTTCTGTTCTGTCAATTAGTCATGACAACATACCAATGTCAATACGCTGTATTTCATGGGCGAACCAAGCAGAAGTCAGGTACTGAGTCAGACAGCACTGAGAAGGGAAGGGAAAGGCATAAATTAATAAAAAACATCTGTGGGGAACTACAGAAAGTACAGATGCAGGAGGCTAGAAGCAATTGTGAAATGGCGTGGGTGATTCTTACCTGGGTGTTACTGGAAATACTGTTGTATCACTCTGTCCCTATTGTCTGTGTCGTCCTCAGAGTCTTCCTCCTCTTCACTCTCCACAGGCTCCACGGCTTCTACAACACCACCATCTGGACCATCCTCCTGCAGGAAAGGCACCTGGCGTCGCAAAGCCAGGTTGTGAAGCATACAGCACGCCACGATGATATGGCACACCTTCTTTGGTGAGTACATTAGGGATCCACCAGTCATATGCAGGCACCTAAACCTGGTCTTCAGGAGGCAAAAGGTTCGCTCAATCACCCTCCTTGTACGCCCATGGGCCTCATTGTAGCGTTCCTCTGCCCTTGTCCGGGGATTCCTTACTGGGGTCAGTAGCCACGGCAGGTTGGGGTAACCAGAGTCACCTATTAGCCACACACGTTGTCTCTGTAGCTGCTCCATCACATAGGGGATGCTGCTATTTCGCATCACATACGCGTCATGCACTGACCCTGGGAACTTGGCATTTACATGGGAGATGTACTGGTCAGCCAAACAGACCACCTGGACATTCATTGAATGATAATTCTTTCTGTTTCGGTACACCTGCTCATCGTCTTTTGGGGGTACCAAAGCCACATGGGTCCCATCAATGGCACCAATGATGTTGGGGATATGTCCAAGGGCATAGAAATCACCCTTCACTGTGGGCAAGTCACCCTCTTCGGGGAAAATGATGTAGCTCCGCATGAGTTTCATCAGGGCAGACAACACTCTGCTCAAAATCTTTGAAAACATAGGCTGAGACATTCCAGATGACATGGCCACTGTGGTCTGGAATGACCCACTGGCCAAAAAATGGAGGACTGACAAAACCTGCACCAGAGGGGGAATCCCTGTGGGTTGGCGGATGGGGGACATCAGGGCTGGCTCCAGCTGGGCACACAGTTCATGGATAGTGGCACGGTCAAGTCGGTATCGAAGGATTATATGGCGTTCTTCCATTGTCGACAGGTCCACCAGCGGTCGGTACACGCGAGGATTCCTCCTTCTCATCCCAAGTCCCAGCGGACGGTGCCTAGGAAGGACAACATGGAGCACAGAGTCAGCCAAACCACAGGTACGTACAGACAGCTTGCACAGTTAAAGAATGGCAATGGGTTGAAAGGCGTGTATGTGTGGCAATGCAAGGCCTAGGCCTGTGTGTCGCAGTCAAAATTAAGCCATGTGGGCCCTTGAAATGGCGGCTGCCTGACCTGTGAAGTGGGACAATGGGATGTGAGGTCACTGCGCTGGCGGGGCACACCGTGGCGGTAGGCGGTCGAAGACCGCGGCGCAAAGCCGCATTGGTTAACATTGAAGCCTATGGGTTTCAGGAGCCAATAACGAAGTGCGCCGGCGGTCGCGGTACGCACCGCCGCGGTACGCACCGCCGCGGACGTGACCGCCATTTTCTATCTGCTTAATCACTCGAGACCTGATCATCCACAGGAGAGGACCTATACTGCAAGTGCTGCTGTGACCTCAGTCTGGAAGATACAATGGCTGCTGTGACTGGGGAAAGGGCCCCTGCCTTCACGTCTGAAGAATTGGACAAGCTCGTGGATGGGGTCCTCCCCCAGTATGCGCTACTCTACGGTCCTCCAGACCAACAAGTGAGTACCCCGGGTGCTAATGGAATGGGCTATGCCTGTGTGGATTGGAGTGGATGTAAGTTGGTGGGGTGGGGGGCGAATGAGGAGTGCAACGCCCGACAGATGAGAGCATGTGCCATATGGCAAAGTGGGGGGGGGGGGGGGCAATTACATCTAACATGCAGGCCATTGATGATTTCCTCCTTTCCACCCTGTACATGTCTAATAGGTCAGCGCCCATCAGAAGATCGAGATTTGGCGTGCCATCGCCAAGGAAGTCCGGACCTTGGGGGTCCACAACAGACGGGGCACCCACTGCCGCAAGAGGTGGGAGGACATCCGCCGCGGAACAAGGAAGACCGCAGAAACACTGCTGGGGATGGCCTCCCAACCTAGGAGGGGTGCCAGTCGCACCATGACCCCCCTGATGTCCCGGATCCTGGCGGTGGCCTACCCTGAATTGGATGGGCGCTTTAAGACATCACAGCAGACACAAGGGGGTGAGTATCAGCACATTCTCCTATCTTTCTGCGCAGTGGAGGCGTCTGGGTGGGGGAGGAGGGCTGTGGGTGACATTAGGCCAGGGCGCTTTCTGTAGTGTAGTCCTCTCCCTTAGGCATGGCCCTGTGCCCCCGGCCCCCACCTCTGTAGGGTGACAAGTACAGCCATTGAAGGTCCAGCATCTCCCATGTGCGCGTTTGACGTCTCTTGGCCTGTTGTCTTAGTCAGTAGTACTGAGTAGTGTACCCCGAATGCGCGGCTTAGTGCATTAGGCACCTGTGTCTGTCCTCTCCGCCAACGGTGTTGACATTGCATGCACTCAACCTGGTCTTCTTTTTTCTCCCCCCACCCTTTCTCTTCATCTTCTTGTGCATGTGTGCATTAGCATCATCAGGCGGAGGAGATATGGCATCGGAGCACGAAGGAGCTGCAGGACACAAGGCCCCGGTGGGCCCAGGAACAGACACCGAGGGCACCAGTGATCTGGAGGGCGAGGGGAGCACCACGACGGGGACCGCTGGTGAGAGCAGCGAAAGCGACACGTCCTCGGATGGGAGCTCCCTAGGGGTGGCGGCAACATCCGTGCCCCCCGCCTCTACAGGTACAGCCGCCACCCAGCGCACCAGCCCCGCCCTCCCAGCAGCCCCTCAGTCTTCGCTCCGTGCCGGTTCGCCCAGGAAGGCGCGCGTCTCCTTCGCCCCAGGCACCTCAGCCCCTGCCCCTGTTGCCCCTGCTGCCCTCAGTGCGGAGCTCATTGACCTGGTAAGGACGCTCATTGTTGGGCAGACGACCCTTCTGAATGCCATCCAGGGTGTGCAAAGGGAGGTGCAACAGAGCAATGCGTACCTGGAGGGCATTCATTCGGGTCAGGCTGCCCATCAACGAGCGTTCACTGCTCTGGCCTCAGCACTGACGGCAGCCATTGTCCCTGTTTCCAGCCTCCCTCTTCTGACTGCCTCCAGCCTGTCTCTGTCTCCTGTTCCTCAGCCTATCCCATCCACACCATCAGACCAGCCTGCACACACCTCAACACCCAAGAGCAGCTCATCCAAACACAAGCACCACAGATCCCGCAAACACTCACCCGAGCAACACCCAGATGCAGACATGCCAACAGCCACTGCCACCCCTGTGTCCCCCTCCTCCTCGTCTCCCTCCTCCCTCCCTGTGACGTCTACACTCACACCTGCATGCACCCCAACATCAGCCAGTGCTTCCATCACCACCTCACCCTCCAGTACAGTCCACACTCGTGCAGTCACCACCCCCACTGCCATGTACACGTCCCCTGTGTCCTCTCCCACTATGTCTGTCACCCCCTCTTCCAAGACACACAAACGCAGGCAGCCACCCACCCAACAGCCATCCACCTCACGACAGCCTACAGCACCAGCACCTTCACCCAATGACAGCACACCTGACTCTCCTACAACCACCTCCTCTACCTCCACTTCCATCTCCACTTCTCCTACCCTTTACCTTGGCCCTAAAAAACTTTTCCTGGCTAACCTTAACCTCTTTCCCCCCGATGACCTCCCCCATCCATCTTCAAAGAGTCCCAAGAGCACCGTAGCCACCACCAGCCCAGCTTCGGGTGTCACTGTTGTGCCTGGGTTCTGGAGCCCACCCTTTGCCAGCAGTGACACATCGATCAGCAGCAAGGACACGTCCAGCCCCCCCCCCCCGGCAAGAGGACCCGCAAAACCAAGGACCGCCGTGCGAGGACCGACAGGGCTGCCCCCAAGGAGCAATGTGCGGCCACTTCACCACCCACACCATCTGGGGGAGGCAAGGGCCCGAGAGCCCCATCAAAGGAGCGGAAGGGCAGCAGGAGTGCGGAGAAGGTGGACCCCACATGCCACATCCCAGCTGGGAAGGAGGACACTAAGGAGGCCAGGAGTCCGTCCCCGAAGGGTCCAGAAACGTCATGGTCCGAGGGCGACTGAACAGGGAGTCCAGGCCAGGTCTGGCTCCCTTGACCTGCTGGATGGGCACCGCTGAACAGGGCCCGCGGTGCAGAAGAGCACCGCTGAACAGGGCCCCGCCGTGGAGATAGGCACCGCTGAACAGGGCCCGCGGTGCAGAAGAGTACCGCTGAACAGGGCCCCGCCGTGGAGATAGGCACCGCTGAACAGGGCCCGCGGTGCAGAAGAGCACCGCTGAACAGGGCCCCGCCGTGGAGATAGGCACCGCTGAACAGGGCCCGCGGTGCAGAAGAGCACCGCTGAACAGGGCCCCGCCGTGGAGATAGGCACCGCTGAACAGGGCCCGCGGTGCAGAAGAGCACCGCTGAACAGGGCCCCGCCGTGGAGATAGGCACCGCTGAACAGGGCCCGCGGTGCAGAAGAGCACCGCTGAACAGGGCCCCGCCGTGGAGATAGGCACCGCTGAACAGGGCCCGCGGTGCAGAAGAGCACCGCTGAACAGGGCCCCGCCGTGGAGATAGGCACGGCTGAACAGGGCCCGCGGTGCAGAAGAGTACCGCTGAACAGGGCCCCGCCGTCTCAAGCACCGCTCCGCTGGGCCCTTCATTTCAAGCACCGCTCCGCTGGACCCTTCCTCTCAAGCACCGCTCCGCTGGGCCCCGCCGTCTCAAGCACCGCTCCGCTGGGCCCCGCCGTCTCAAGCACCGCTCCGCTGGGCCCCGCCGTCTCAAGCACCGCTCCGCTGGGCCCTTCCTGTCAAGCACCGCTCCGCTGGGCCCCGCCGTCTCAAGCACCGCTCCGCTGGGCCCTTCATTTCAAGCACCGCTCCGCTGGACCCTTCCTCTCAAGCACCGCTCCGCTGGGCCCCGCCGTCTCAAGCACCGCTCCGCTGGGCCCCGCCGTCTCAAGCACCGCTCCGCTGGGCCCTTCCTGTCAAGCACCGCTCCGCTGGACCCTTCCTCTCAAGCACCGCTCCGCTGGGCCCCGCCGTCTCAAGCACCGCTCCGCTGGGCCCCGCCGTCTCAAGCACCGCTCCGCTGGGCCCTTCCTGTCAAGCACCGCTCCGCTGGACCCTTCCTCTCAATCACCGCTCCGCTGGGCCCCGCCGTCTCAAGCACCGCTCCGCTGGGCCCTTCCTCTCAAGCACCGCTCCGCTGGGCCCTTCCTCTCAAGCACCGCTCCGCTGGGCCCCGCCGTCTCAAGCACCGCTGAACAGGGCACCGCCGTCTCAAGCACCGTTGATGGTTCATTGTGCCCACCATGCCTCCTCCTTGACCAGTGGAGACTGTCATCCACCTGATGGACTGTGGCTTTGCACTCCCCAGGATGGTCCAGTGGGCAATCCACCCACTGCAGAGACTTGAGAGACTGTGGCTTTGCACTCCCCAGGATGGCCCAGTGGGCAGCCCACCCACTGTAGAGACATTGAGAGACTGTGGCTTTGCACTCCCCAGGATGGTCCAGTGGGCAATCCACCCACTGCAGAGACTTGAGAGACTGTGGCTTTGCACTCCCCAGGATGGCCCAGTGGGCAGCCCACCCACTGTAGAGACATTGAGAGACTGTGGCTTTGCACTCCCCAGGATGGTCCAGTGGGCAATCCACCCACTGCAGAGACTTGAGAGACTGTGGCTTTGCACTCCCCAGGATGGCCCAGTGGGCAGCCCACCCACTGTAGAGACATTGAGAGACTGTGGCTTTGCACTCCCCAGGATGGTCCAGTGGGCAATCCACCCACTGCAGAGACTTGAGAGACTGTGGCTTTGCACTCCCCAGGATGGTCCCGTGGGCATGGTGGCTCCTCGTGGATCTGGCGTCGTGGACTCATGTGGCTGTGGTGCCCCCCCCTTCCCTTCCCCCTGAGGTGCCTGTAGTTTTTACATCTGATGCCCCTGCAGTGTTCTCTCCAAAGGACTCAGGTCTCCTGTGTGGGCTTTGCCCTTGTTTCTCAAGACTTTGGCCCACGGACATGCTGAATTCGTAGGATGTGCAGGACTTGGTACTTCAGTTATACACTGATGTGTATGTCATTTGTTTTGTTGTGGATATCTTTCATGGTTGTACGCTAATTTTCTGGAGCTTTTTGGTACATAAATATTTATTCCCAATATGATTATGTCCTAGCATTTTTCAGGGGTGTTTGGGTGGTGTCACTGTGACTTGGTGCTCTGCATTGGTGAGTACATGATTGGGGGGGGGGGGTCGCATATGTGTGTGCCCGTAACCTTTCGTCCTCCCCCTCCCGTGTGTCGTAGGTGCAGTACTCACCGTTGTCGTCTGCGCCGGACTTCGTACTCGTGGTAGATGAGAAGGTAGACGAGAGCAGGTAGGATGTTTAGTTCGGGTTCCATGCTGTCCTCCGTACTCGTGGAGTGTGTTTTGGTGAGCGTTTTCCCGTTCGTAGTCTGTTTCTGCCGTGTTTTTATCGGCGGTGCTCCCGCCCCGGAAAAGGTGGCGGATTGGTGAGTTATGATAGTGTGGGCGGTACATTGTCTGCCGCCTGCCTGTTGGCGGTGACCGCCGCGCTGTTTGTCTGTACCGCCGCGGCGGTCGGAGTGTTAAGTTGGCGGGCTGTGTTGGCGGTTCCCGCCAGGGTCAGAATTCCATTTTTTGGACCGCCAGCCTGTTGGCGGATTGGCCGCCACTTTAACACCGACCGCCAGGGTTAGAATCACCCCCTAAGTGTTTTGAGTGTTACACAACATCAGGTCATACAAGTTACCACTTACTTCAAGAAAGGGCAGCGAGATAGTCTATACTTATACCACAAGTGCGAAATATGTTCAATCAGTCATGAGGGCAGGCAGTCAACTGCAACTCCACTAATCCCGCACAAAGACAACACACATTGACAAAGCCAATAGGCCTCGCCTCTTTAGACGTAGTCGTACAAAAGATTAGTGGTAGAGAAACCAAGAATAGTCATGAAGAGTGATAAGCGAGGCACACGGTTAGAAACGAAACACACCTCAGATTTGGGTTTAAAAGCAAAATTAATTGTTTTTTAAAGGACAAACCCTTTCTAATGTACTTAATCTGATTTTATTTAGTTTCTTCATTGTGAACATGTTTGTTATACGTGTTGTTGCATATTATGTATATATTGTGGGATATGTGAGTTCGCCTATGCATATAAGACTTCATTAAAGAAGCTGAGCTGGTTACAATATAATGAAATGTAATGAAACCTCCACTCAGCCCTTAATGCCTAGCTTTAAGGCATGTAGATTTCGACAGGTGGAAAATAGCCGGCTGCATAAATTAAGCCCACTCGCCTCCAGTCACTAAGGGGCATATTTATACTCTGTTTGCGCCGGAATTGCGTCGTTTTTTTTTACGCAATTTCGACGCAAAACTCCATATTTATACTTTGGCGTTAGACGCGTCTAGCGCCAAAGTCCATGGAGTTTGCGTCATTTTTTTGCGTGGACACCTACTTAGCGTTAATGACATGCAAGGTAGGCGTTCCCGTCTAAAAAATTGACTCCGAGGCATGTGCGCCGTATTTACACTCCCGGGCAAAATTCACGCCCGCGAGTGGGCGGGTCAAAAAAAATGACGTACGGCCGCTTTTGCACCATTTTTTAGCGCCTGGTCAGGGCAGGCGTTAAGGGACCTGTGGGCTCGGAAGGAGCCCAGAGGTGCCCTCCCAAGCCCCCAGGGACACCCCCTGCCACCCTTGCCCACCCCAGGAGGACACCCAAGGCTGGAGGGACCCATCCCAGGGACATTAAGGTAAGTTCAGGTAAGTTTTTTGAAAATATTTTTTTGTGACATAGGGGGGCCTGATTTGTGCCCCCCTACATGCCACTATGCCCAGGGGACAGAAGTCCCCTGGGCATGGCCATTGGGCAAGGGGGCATGACTCCTGTCTTTGCTAAGACAGGAGTCATTTCAATGGGGGTTGGGAGTCGAAAAAAATGGCGCAAAAATTTGCCTCAGCCTGACTTGCCCCATTTTTTGGCGCCCAAGCTCCATATCCCCCTACGCAGGCGCTGCCTGGTGTACGTCGTTTTTTTTCACGCACACCAGGCAGCTCCGGCGGCTAACGCCGGCTAACGTCATTGAATAAATGCGGCGCCCACATGGCGCTTCAGAATGGCGTTAGCCGGCGCTAATTTTTTTGACGCAAAACTGCGTTAGCGCAGTTTTGCGTCAAAAAGTATAAATATGGCCCACAATATACTAACTAGAGGAGCTCGCTCCCATAGTTTTTAAACTAAAAGGTAGAAATCACATAGGCGGTGATTCTAACCGCGGTTACCGGCAAATGACCGCACCGCGGTCACAAGACCGCGGCGGCCATTCTGGCTTTCCCGCTGTGCTGGCGGGCGACCGCCAAAAGGCCGCCCGCCAGCACAGCAGGAAAGACCCAGCAACGATGAAGCCGGCTCCGAATGGAGCCGGCGGAGTTGCTGGAGTGCGACGGGTGCAGTAGCACCCGTCGCGAATTTCAGTGTCTGCTAGGCAGACACTGAAATTCTTTTTGGGGCCCTCTTACGGGGGCCCCTGCGGCACCCCCTACCGCCATCCGCCAGGAACAGGATGGCGGTAGGGGGTGTCAGAATCCCCATGGCGGCGGAGCGCGCTCCGCCTCCATGGAGGATTCTCAAGGGCAGCGGAAAGTCGGCGGTACACCGCCGACTTTCCGTTTCTGGCCGCGGCTGAACCGCCGCGGTCAGAATGCCCAGCGGTGCACCGCCAGCCTGTTGGCGGTGCTACCGCGGTCATTCGCCCTGGCGGTTTTTACCCCCAGGGTTAGAATGACCCCCATAATTCCTTAAATCTGTCCTTCACATGGCAATTAACTGTATTATAAACACTCTACACCTGTTTAGGATATACACCTAAAGGTCCAGTGTGTTAAACAGGATAAAATAAAGGCTGCCCTGAAGTACTGCAAAACATTTTGGGATGTGGCCAATAAAGCGCACAAAAAGCACAAATAAAGAAAAGACCCACGCCCGACAGAGTGCTCCTCTTGGCTACACCTCTGAAAATGCTCCCTGGTGGAAAAATATTCTAATGATCCTTGTTATAGAGACTGCAAGTGAATGGTACAATGCATACAATTGTGTAGATAAAGATATTTCGCACAGGTCGCACCATTTACCAGGTACATTAACAATAATTATGTGGCGCAAGACGTTTGCCAGGCATTGGTCTATGTGAATAAAGACCACTCCACGGACAGGACCTCAGCTGCTGCCAAGCCTCTGGGTCAGCTACCTCACAAACATGAAATTTGCTGGAGTGAACAAAATGATCTAGAGGGACAGGGTCATTATATTAAAAAATAAGTGTAAAATGCTGTTTAGTGCCAGCGGGTTATCCTTGGATTTAATTGAAAACATTTTTTCAGTTAGGACCCTGTAAGCATCCCTTGAACTCATATTTCATGGAATATGTGTAAAATACCAGTCACACCCTTCAAATTATGGTCATTTGAAAAAGGAGCGCTAAATGGTAGCAGTCCCTCTAGAAAGGTACTAGGAGCAGAATTATTTATTGCACATGCTTTTTTGTTTTTAAAGAAAGGCACATGATAACACATTTCCTTCGCTTCTACCTAAAGGTCACATTCACCCCCTCTCCCAACTTCGCTCATGAAGGGAAGCTCGGGCACAGGCAACAATGGGCATCCTAGCAGTGAGACTTTCAGCAATGCCTGAAGCAAAACCCATCTTTTTGCTTACCAATTTCTGCAGTGTGTATTCTGGGAAGGGCTCCAGCTCCCAGCCACCCTTCATCTCACCTATAATGGGGAGCCAGTATGATGAAGTACCCCAAAAAACTGACCCAGTGCTCATTGATTAATAAACTTGTAGTTCACGGTGATGGTTTTACTTCCTATTGAGGGCAGGAAAGTGGGTCCTTGCATTGCACTTTAGGAAAGTACATTAAACATTATCTAATGAACTCACAGCAGGCTATATCACCACTAATCCCTGATTCCAGAAAGTCTGTCTCTTTGTAGGCCACCACAGTTTGAAAAAGAGACCACAGAAAGGCCACAGTCATCTAACAAACGTCTTCCTTTCAAAGTCTCTCTCAATGTTAATGGCTTTATTTGGCTCGATTTACAGTCTATATAACATTTAGCTAACAGGCACACACTATCCTTACACTAAAATCTACTAAACAAACACAAGAAATGAAAAGCACAAGCCTAACTCAACAGGACGAGGTCCTAACATCTGGACTCAGGAAAACAGCTCCTATCAATCAATATTTTCTGTCTTGAAATAGGGCCCACTTACAGGGATTTTCTACTCTTCCTCTGACCCAGCGTTAATCAACTGCTCCAAGCCGGCTATGGGAGGCCTTGTTCCTTACATGTTTTGTCACTTCTTCCATTTTAGATTTGCTATTCTCTGCCCCTATAGTCCTCCCTCTCCTCACCGCCCACAGACTCTGTCCCCTCATCAAAATTCCTGCCCTCAGAAACTGTTTTCTCAAGCTTTTCCTTAAAACCCCGGTGCAGGCATGTGCCATCTCAAATCAGCAGGTTGCATTGGTTAGCATGAGTAGTTTAGGGTCGGTCTGCTACAGCACTATTCTGCAGGTCTGTCCAAAAAGAGAACTAACTGTATTTGTTGCTAAGCCCTAAAGTTGGTAGATGCTGGTGAAGCTGGGACACCAGGAAATTCCCAGTCAAAATCTTACAAAATTCCTGGCTTAAGGGTACCGAAAGTCACAGGATTTTTTGTGTGGTTGTGGTTCTGAATTGACATGTTAAATTAATTAGACAGGTTCTGAGAACTCCAAACCCTCACCCAAAGATTTTTTAAATGCATTTTATTCCTGCTACTCTGGCAATTGCAATACAGATAGTGAAATTAAAAATAACATGCATGGAGGGATTGTGAAGGGAACGGGGGTCTGCAACATGGAGAAATGGTAGGGGGGGGAGATTCTAAAAGCAGCAACATGGAGACGAGCATGTGGGGTAACAGCCAGAACCATCAGCTTTGGATGTGAGGAAGAGGGTTCGAGTTTTGGCATCAACTCAACATTTGATCCTGGGCAATTCACTCAATTTGCCTGTGCCTAATGTAACTAAATAGTTTAACTGGCAAGCACGCTATAAGCAACTGCAAAAAAAACAAGTGTAGGTGGTAGTGGAAAGTAGCAACAGGTTGAAAGAAAAAGTGTTCTGTTGAAGGCTGACAAAGGAAAAACCACAGCACATCACATCTTCCATGTTACTTGTCTTTTTTTTTTTGTGATAAGTTAATAGGTATCTGAACAAGGGGAATTTAGAAAGTTTGTTGATGACCAGAACGTCAACCAGCCGAGACAATTGTGGCAATTAAAGACCATCCACAGCCGACATGTGTTTCATCAGTGCTTGACTTTTTCAAGGCTGTAAATACAATTCAATAACATAGAATTAATCAGCTGACTTGTTTCAACAGTCTAAAGATTATTATATTACTTGCAATCTGTTTGGACTTTCCAGCACATATACCAAGAGAAAGCCCAAAATTCAAGAGTAAGGTGACTACACACATGAGCCAATTGCCACAATTGTGTCAAAAGTCATATCTATAGCATGAGAGTATGTTCACCTAGGTGCGTGCCATACCCCAAACGAACCCACTAAAGTACAAAACCAAGCCTTTGTGAAAACAAGTGGAAACCAAGTGATCAGCCTATAGGTGCTCAAAGAAGTGAAGAACTCAAAAAGAACAAGACTTTGAAAAGTTAAGAGTGTATGAATCATACCAAAACGAGTATGCTGTCAGAATATATGGTCAACTATCGCAGTGGCAGTACTACCGTCTGCTGCTAGTGGAAACGGACTCCTTATTTCTGTGTTGTCCAATTCATAGAAAGACCATGGTAAGTCATTGAGTCTTGATTCTTGGGTTATCTGTGTGCGTGGATCAAACCATGATAAGTCTAGAAATAGTCAAAAGTTTCAATAATCAATAAAGCGGGATAAAGTGGTGATCCATTCCTGTACTGGAAAGGGACTCTGATGTAACCATGAACAAGGATTGGGATAAGGAGGAGAATATAACCAAGGACAATAGAGCCTAGCTATGATTAAAAACTTACTAAACGCTAGAAGTCTATGAATGCCGCGCTGCCTTCATTGTTAGAGGTAACAGAGGGTGCGGATGCGCTGTTGCAACAAGTAACAGTATATGAGCCTGCTGGAGGCAAAATCTGCCTACCTACCGTAAACCGAGGAAAAAATGCATGTCTGCAGAAATCCCCATCGCAACTGATTAGGGCCATTAAAAAAGCATGACAAACGAGCATGCCCAGTCCAAAGTAGCTTTCTTGCTATCATATCTGACTGGAGATGCAGCTACCTGGGCTATCCCTCTTGTGCGTAAAGACAGTCCCCTGCTGTACAATTGGAGAAATTTTGTTCGCAAGTTTGAACAAGTTTTTGATCGTAGAACTGTAACATTGTCAGCAGATCGTGAATTATTAGACTTACGACAAGGGAATCAGGACTTAGGGTCATATTTAGCCAACTTTAATCGGCTAGTCGCCAAGACATCCTGGCCTGAGGAAAAACAAGCGGCCTTGTTCTACAAGGGACTCAAAGAGGAGCTAAAATATATCCTAGCTCAAATAGACCCGCAGCCTACAGACTGTCAAGAATTGATAAACCTTGTCTTGAGACTGGATCAACGTTTATCAGAACGAAAAGGAATACGCAAAAAGACTGAAAAATATTCCTGGCATGTTCACGATAATAGAGACTCAAGAACTCCGAAAAAAAGAACGCCGGAACCGATGGAAATTGGAACCATCAGGAGACCTTTGACCAAAGACGAAAAGGACCTACGTAGAAAGAATGGACAATGTCTCTATTGTGGGCGCAAGGGTCATTTTGCCAAAGAATGTCCAATCAAACCAAAGAGCAAATGAGGTCCGGTTCAAAAGGTTGCAGCCAATGCACAAGTCGAGTCGGAAAACTAAAGCACCCAAGATGCTTCACAATCTAGACATCTCAAACTGGGTATCAAGGTTCAGGTAAAGAAAAATACCTATTTCAAGAAGGCTCTAGTCGATGCTGGGGCTATCGGGAACTTTGTTGACGCCCAATTGGTCCGTGCCTGGGGGATCCCATGTACTAAAAAAAAAGACCCCAGAAATCATCCAGGCAGTCGATGGAAAACTCTTGACTGGAGGTCCGGTAACTTTTCAGACTGTCCCTTTGTTGGTGATTTGTGAAGATAAGAATCAAAGAAAGAAACATAAAGAGAAACTCATCCTTGACGTGATCCATGCTCCCCAGTATGGAATTATCCTTGGCTTACCATGGTTAACTCATCAAAATCCAGAGATTGATTGGGCAGAATGAAAGGTCGTGTTCTCATCTGCGCTATGTAAAGAACAAAGCCTCCAAAAGTATCAAGTATCAAAAGTTTGCAACTCTTACATAGCCAGTGCCGCGGAGAAAGAAGTTAAATTGCCCAAACAGTATTCATCTTATGAAGATGTATTCGATGAGAAAGAAGCAGAGAACTTACCTCCTCATAGATCTTATGACTGTCAAATTGATCTAGTTCCAGGTGTGATACTTCCCAACTGTATCTAGATCAATTCTTGGAGAATGGTTTCATTCGCCCTTCTAAGTCTCTTGCAGCTTCTCCTTTGTTTTTTGGTCCAAAGGCGAATGGAGAACTTCAAACTTGTATCAACTATAGGGGCTTGAACAAAGTCACCATCAAGAATAAATATCCTTTGCCCCTAATTCCGGTATTGCTGGAACAAGTAAAGAAAGCAAAAATCTACACAAAGCTTGATCCTCAAGGTGCTTATCATTTGGTCAGAATGAGAGAGGGCGACAAATGGAAAACAGCGTTCCAGACAAGATATGGCCTCTCTGAATACACCGTCATGCCTTTTGGTCTGTGTAATGCTCCAGCAGCATTTCAATTTTTTTTTTATGACATTCTTAGAGAGTACCTCAACATATTTGCTATAGTCTATATCAATGACATTCTGATCTACTCAGACAATGAAAATGAACATGTCCAACATGTCAAGAGAATTCTTGCAGTCCTCCGAAAGCACCATTTATATTGCAAACTAACCAAGTGTGATTTTCATGTTACCACAGTTGAGTTTTTAGGGGTTATCCTTACCCTTCAAGGTATGGTGATGGCAGAAAAGAAAGTAAAGGCCGTGTCTGACTGGCCCACCCCAAAGACTGTTCGTGATGTACAATGTTTCCTGGGGTTTGCAAATTTTTACCGGAGATTCATAAATCATTTCTCCCAGACAGTGGCTCCAATCACTCCAATCACTAAGCTATTAAGAAAGAAGAAAAAATGTGTATGGTCCCCGGAAGCTGACCAAGCCTTTTGAACTTTGAAGGAAGCTTTCCCCACTGCCCCAGTCTTGACTCATCCTGATGCGGATCGACCCTTCATTGTGGAAGCTGATGCTTCAGATGTGGCAATAGGAGCAGTCCTGTCACAACGAAACAAAGACACTGGTCAACTTCATCCTGTAGCTTACATGTCTCGGAAGTTGAATGAAGCCGAAGTTGCTGAAAAAGAGCTTCTGGCGATTCGTGACGCCTTTAAAGAATGGAGACATCATTTGTTGGGTGCCAAATACACTGTCACGGTATATACTGATCATCGCAACCTTCAGTTCATGAGTTCTGTCAGACTTTTGACTCCCGGCAATTACGCTGGATGCTGTTTTTTGCCGAATTTGTTTTTGTGGTAACTTTCCGGCCTGGTAAAGACAATCGCAAAGGTGACGCCTTGTCCTGCCAAGAGTCTACCACGCTGCCTGCAGTTCAAACCTCCAGAGCTATCATTGCTCCAGACAAAGTCCTATGTATCATAAAAACTGAAGATTTCTTTGAAGACATTCGCAATTCTTTCACTGTTGAGAAATGGCAGACATGGGCCCAAGCAGATCCCAAAAGGTCAATCAAGCAAGGATTACCTTTTCATGACGTTTGTTTGTTCGTGCCCACTACCAAGCTTCGCAAGATAGTGTTTCATTGGTTTCATGTTATACCTACGGCAGGTCATCCAGGTACTCCAAAAACTCTTGAATTAATCCAACGCTATTTTTGGTGGCCTACCCTAACAAAAGATGTAAAAGCGATGGTAAACAACTGCGAAGTCTGTGCTCGCACTAAAACAAGTCATTCAAAACCGAAAGGGTTGTTGCATCCACTCCCAACTCCAAGTCATCCTTGGGAGCACATTTCTTTAGACTTTATTACAGGTCTACCAGTGGTTCAACAACATTCAGTAATCCTGGTGGTAGTAGATAGTCTCACGAAATATGGACATTTCATTGCCTGTAAGAAATTGCCCACCTCCAGTGAACTGGCAACTATTTTACTTAATAGAGTGGTTTGTTATCACGGACTGCCAAAAATGATCCTTTCCAATCAGGGGTCGTAATTTGCCTCCAATTTCTGGACGACATGGTGCAAAATACTCCAAGTGACATCTCCATTATCTACTAGCCACCATCCTCAAACAGATGGTCAAACGGAGAGACTAAATCAGATTTTGAAGCAATACCTACGTGCTTACGCTGAAAAAGAACTTCATTCTTGGACATCAATGCTCTGGTTAGCTGAGTTAGCCTACAATAACTCATTCCACACTTCTACTGGCGTTACACCTTTTATTGGCTTGTTTGGCTATCATCCTGACACCTTGCCCATCACAATCCCTTAAGAAATTTCTTTTACTCCAGCTGTGTCAGAAACCATTCAACATCTGCATCAAACCCAGAAATTGATTCAACAGCATTTGGAAAAGGCCAAACAAAAATACAAAAAGCATTATGATTAGAAATATTGTGAGGGACCGTACTATCAACCAGGTGATAAAGTGTGGCTTTCCACAAAGCATATAGGGGGTTATTACAACTTTGGAGGAGGTGTTAATCCGTCTCAAAAGTGACGGTAAAGTGACGGATATACCACCAGCCGTATTACGAGTCCATTATATCCTATGGAACTCGTAATACGGCTGGTGGTAGATCCGTTACATTTGGGACAGATTAACACCTCCTCCAAAGTTGTAATAACCCCCATAGACTTCAAAAAGAAGCACATGTTCAACCCCAAATTCATAGGTCCTCACACTGTCCTTCAGCAAATCAACCCTGTGACCTATAAACTGCAATTGCTACGATCATTACAGATTCATCCACTGTTCCACACTTCCCTCTTGAAAAAGGCAGTCCAGAAGATCTGCCCTCATCCAGCTCCTATTCGAGTAAAGGGGGAAGTAGAATACGAAGTCAAGAAAGTGTTGGATTCTAAACTGAGAGGGCGTAACCTATGGTACTTAATCTCATGGAAAGGTTATGGCCCTGAAAGTAACTCATGGGTTTCCGCATCTGATATCCATGCTCCAGTACTTGTGAGGCGTTTTCATCGTCTCAATCCAGACAAACCAGGCCCTAGAGCGCGTCTGGAAGAGGGGAGTACTGTCAACATCAGGGCAGTGCGCGCTCTGCGGGCGACTAGAATGCAAAAACCTAACAATTTCAAGCTAACAGAATTTATGCATTGTGCTGATATGATGTTGTTTAACCTTTTGCATTGCAGAGTTTAACCCTGAGCATGCACATAAATACTGTTCACATGTAATGTACTGCTGCAGGCTTTCAGACTGTGTCAGGGTGTGGTCCCCTTCCAGGGCCTTCTAGAAGCTTCCCATGCAGCTTGCCTGGGTGTGGTTGGTGGGCTGGGCTAAGACTCTATAAAAGGGAGCCAGCCCAGCTCCACGTGCTCACTATTCAGAGGTCCCGGTGCAGAGCAGCAGCAACTTCCTGAGCTCCTGTTCCGGAGGCCTACCTTGATCTTCCAGGCCTCACCCTTTCACTTGGCTGGGTGATTCTTGATCAGGTCGGTAAGACGGAGGTCGGGCTGGGCCCCCGATCCCGTTCTCGAAGTATTTCGAGTTCTTGGGCCTAATTAGTATGATAAATCTATTTGCTTTTGTGCGTGCGAAAGTGCGTTTGATATTTAATGGCATTTACATGCTGACATTTGAATCGGCTAGATGCGCAATTCTTTGCTTGTGTGTAACTCTTGATATTCATTGTGCACTACCATTCCTTGGCAGTTACATGGTGGCATTCGAATCGGCAAGCCGCGCAATTCATTTCTCGTGCTTTAACGCTTGATATTCATTGTGCGCTACCGTTCCTTGGCAGTTACATGGTGGCATTCGAATCAGCAAGACACGCAGTTCCTTTATCGTGCTTTAACCCTTAATATTCATTGTGTGCCACCATTCCTTGGCAGTTACATGGTGGCATTCGAATCGGCAAGACACGCGATTTGTTTCTCGTGCTTTAACCCTTGATATTCATTGTGTGCTAACATTTCGTGACAGTTACATGGTGGTATTCGAATCGGCAAGACGCGCGATTCATTTCTTGTGTGTAATTCATGTTATTCATTGTATGCTACCATTTTCTGACCTTCATATGGTGACCTTCGAATCGGCAAGCCGCGCGATTCCTTTTCTGTGTTTAAAATCATGGTGTTCATTATGCGCTACCATTTTAAGGCATTTACTTGGTGTCTTTCGAGTTGGCAAGACGCATGATTTATTTCTCGAGTCTAATTCATGTTATTCATGGTGTACAATCATTCTATGGTATTTACAACCTTTGTACAAATCTGCAATGTGCGCAATTCATGTTCCGGTAATTTTGAGAGAACAAAAAAGCTAGAGTTATAGATGTAATGTTGTGTGTACATAATAAGTTTCTCAAACACGATTCATATTATGGTTTAGAAATCATTCAGATTCTTTCCTGATCCTCATGCAAAAGATAATACTTGAATTTGAAAGTTGCCTTTAACCTTTCCTGATTCCCTCACAGGTATCCAGTCACCTGGAAGCCTAGTCATTTTAAGTCTATGCTTAGGTTGTCCATATTTTCAGAATGACAATGCTTAAAGTCAAGCCTAGTATTGATTAATATGATATAATCTTGATTTTGTGTGTTTTAACCTTTTTGCTTCCTACAGGTCTCCTTCCCAGCTGTTCGCTTCCTAATCCCCTTTTCCCCACTTGGACTCTCTTAGACTCTGTGACAATTCTAATCAGAGTATTGGAGCTGTCTTGTGGTGGAAGTGTTGGGAACGTGCACAGACCCCGAGGATCTGGTGACTCTGACATGAATTCAGTTATTGACATGTTGCAGGGGCTAGAATCAACAATGTAAGCATGGCTGACTCTCTCAATGTTCTCTATTTTGGAAGCAAGAAATCAACTGCTCAGCAGGGAGAGTAGCACAAATAAGCACACCCTTGGGAATATCAATATAGGCACTATGAAGTCCATGCCATCGGGATCTCCCATAAAATCCCTTTACCAGTCTCTGCTCCAGCTAATGGTTTGCAGCAGGTGGCACAGGATCCTGAGGCTTTGCACGTACCACCATAACTCACCCCATATCTGAATATTTGGAAAAAATGTCCCTTTTCTAAACCCTGATCAGTCAGAAAATTGGTCTGAATTAAGGTATAAGACCATATATTAGTTGTCCAATGGATGCAACCTTGTGCACTCGTTGCTGAAGGAAATTCTTTTGGGGAGCAAGCCCTCTGTATAGGGAGGGGGATAATGACATGTAATGGCAATTGTGCAGTTGTCAATTTTAGAACCACACCTTTGTGGCAATGAGGAAATGAACCATAAGAGGATCAAAGCAGTTGCTCTCGAATTTTTCCAACAGATCACAGTTTAATTCAGCAATGTAAATTATTCATAGGATTATTGAATATATATTTCCTGAGATTATGTATCCCAAGAGAAGGGGATTTAAAGAACCAGAACATTTAAATAGTGTCAGGACATATAACTGATTTACCTCACTGAATTCGGAAGAGTTGGACTGACATGAAAAAAAAAATCTGTGGCTTATGTTTCCTCCCAAACACTTGATAATCAGGGAGATGTAAATATTGATAGCATCATCAGATGAATTCACCATGTTATCAGTTGTAGGGCATGGAAATTAAGGAAGGAAAGGAGTTGATTATTAACTATTATAATACCAAATCAGAGAATAACCGTGTTTAATATTGTGTTCCTATTGTAAATAATTTTGAAAAATGTGGAATGTTTGAGACCTGGGGGGTGGAACAAATGCATTTTGCCAATAATTATTGCAGCGAAGTAATGAATTATATTTTCACAAAATATAACTTTCTTTTTGCTACAATACATGTGATACCTAGGAGTCCTTTATCCCACCTCAAGAGGTAGAGGGGTGACAAGTACTGTTGACTTTGTGTTGATTTGGGACTACCTAACTGGTATCGTTTGTGCCTACACTGTAATTGTGAACTGTCTGAATGATCATAATACGAATGTGTGGTGCCTTTGTACTGGTCACAGTGTAGTCAATTTTATTGACTTAGTGGAGAACATTGGACTAGATGGGATGGGCTTATGCGAACATGTTTTTGGATGAGGAGGCCAAAGAAAATATGGTATGAGCCAGTTGTGATTCAATATCTGAATCAATCAATGCCCTTCTCACATGTCTTGAAATCAAGAAAATGGTTAAACATCCTTGATGGTTTGATAATTCCTGCAGTCAAGAACATAAAAAGTTAGTTATCACTTCACACACTAGTTCTAGGGACCACTTAGAGATACAAAAATTGCCAGTTTAGATACAAAAGTACTACAATAAAAAAAACACAGAATTAGAAAGGACGCCTGGGACAATTTGGGTAGGGGAAATTAGTTTAGAGAGTCTACATTGTTTTGGAAGACTGTTAATGGTCCAATTTTCGGGAAAGCCACGGTGCCTTCGGTGGATTTTCTGATTCCATAGGTAAATCATTGCAAAAGCATATTTGATCCAGAACAGGTAATTTCAAATGATACCCTAGATAGCCATATTCCCATCAACCCTAGCAGTAGACCTATGCCAGCTTGTATGGATGAAGAACGTGCTGCATAAAGCAGCTCAGAGAATTCACCAGGGCTTGGTGGCATCTCCAACAGTGTTTTTGAATGTAATACTAAACTGCGGGCCCCTATTTTGATCCGTGTACATAGGACCAATGATGGAGGAGGCCTCATCTTGGTCCTAATCCATTATTATCCATATTTCAAAGAAATGAAATAGGGAAAATCCAAAATTATCCCTCCTCAATTCCTATGTTAAGCTGCTAGGCAGAACTGTGTTAGAAAGGTCAGAAATAAGAAATAAACTGTATTCTGTCAGATACACAATTTGAATAAAAGATTGGGTACTGTACTACAAAGCTTGAGTCTGAATCTGCTACAGGGAAATATGCTAGGGCTAGGAAAGTGTAGGATATTGGGTTGTGGTTCACTGGGGTGTGAGCCCTGGTCAAGCAGCAACCACAATCCTTGCCAGGATAAGACACAAGCAAACCCCAAATAACCCACATGGTAGCTTGATCACCCACATGGTAGCTTGGCACAGAACTTCAAGGCTCAACTGAAAGGCAATGTGTAAGGTATTTGTGCAACTCTTCCAACAGTAATATAGTGAAAACACACCACAATTGGAGTCCACAACAGAGTTGAAAAATGGGGTAAATTCTAATATAAAAAAATGACCAAAATGATACAAATGCAATCTGTAGAACCGGAGATATTGAATTTTAAACGTTTAAGGTAAAATAGCTTCAAAAAGCACAAAGCACTATTGGGGATTTCTGGTCACCCTGGACAGGGACGTAGTCATAAGTTCAGGCCAACCAAGATGGAGTGCAGACCAGCAACAGGGACCCAGTTAGGCTTGCTGTACAATGTACCTTAATTCCTGGTTGTGGAGTGTTGTGTACATCCACTTCGAAGATTCATTGTGCAGCCGAAGCAATGAGTCAGTTCTGAGATGCGGTGAAGCTGTTGTGCAACGTACTGTTGCCTCAACATCAAGGATCCCGTCAACAGGGCTTACCATATGAAGGCTGGTGTCTGGGTTGCATTGCATAGTCAAGGAGGTGTGTCTATTTCGAAGAGTAGTGAAGCTGAGATTCGCCTTCAAGTCTGCCTGTTACCTAGAAATGCAAGAATCTGCTTTGGGAAAAGGCAATGTGTCAGATCCAAGATGCATGATGTGGTGCAAATCTTTTGCAACAGGTTCAATCCATGCAGCAGGAGCAATACGTCGGTTCTGCTCAGGGGCGCATTGGTTCTGCTCAGGGATGCGTCGCTCAGCAGAGAGAATGAATCAGTTCCACTGCCAAGCAATTTAGGCCCACTTTCAAGGGTCCAGGACTGGAGTGGCACCACTTGGAAGGATAGATTCACAGATGGCAGAGTCCAGGTGCAGAAGTAGGGTGGTTGGAAGTCTGTTATGTCCCTGTGACTTCAGATCAGGAGGTCAACCATCTAGCCTTTGGAGTCACTCTGGGGTCTCGGTTAAAGAGATGGAGGCCCAGTCCTTATCACCCAGGCAGGAAGGCAGCAGGTCAGCACAGCAAAGCAGGAGTCCAGCAGAGTGGCAATACTTCAACAGCACAGCATTCCTTCTTCCTGGCAGAGTCCTCACAGTTCCAGAAGTGTTCTGAAGTGGTGGTGTCTGAGGTCCAGTATTTATACCTTAGTGCCCTGTTAAAAACATCCAGAGAGTGGCTTTGAAGTGCAAGGGATTCCTTGCCTCCACTGCCCTGGTTACAAGCTGGCTGGAGGGACAATACAGGGGTGTTAAGCCCTTTGTTTGTGGACAGGATACAGCCTATTCAGATGTAAGTGAGGCTGTGCCCAGCTCTTCCCTCACATCCTGGGCTAGATGGCCCAATAAGTCACACCTGAGTACCACTTGTGTGGGACTGTCTAGGAGGAATATATAAAAGCCCAACTGCCAGCTACACCCCGTGATATGATCAGAGACAGGCTGCAGGCACTAAATGACTAGAGTAAGAAAATACCAACTTTTTAGAAGTACAAGGGTGCCACCAAGGGACTTATTTGATAAAAAAAAATATCAGAACAAAATGCGTTACCCACAAGTGCACCAGTAGAACAAAATTGTCAACAAGCTGGTGTACAAATCCATTCAATGATATATTATTCAAGGAAAGGCACAATGAAAAATAAATCATACAGGGGTACACAATCAAAAAACCTTCAGCCAAGCAGGGGTAAGGCAGCAATTATATGATCCCAAGTACAGTAAAATAAGCTAAGGGTCCATGCTTAAATAGCCCACTCAATGAAGCTTATGAAAAGAACAGGTTTTCTCATCAGGGAAAGCTCCACTTTTCCTAAATAATCTGTGGTTGAGGTGGGTTGCGTGTGGGCGTGTCGGTCCAGTTTGCAGACATCTAATTGACCATTCTCGGTACTGTGATGGGTCGGAGCAAACAGTCTCCTCACTGTGTGTACTGCATTCACCCTTGCCGTTGATACACACAGCCTGGAGACTGCTCCGTCCCGCCTCCAGTTTCCAATTAGGGTTTCCAGCTCATCCTAACATATCTATGCTTCTTGGATTCATGGTTCCTACCCTATTGACCTGTGTATTTGGAGGTAGAGGACTATTATTCTTCGCTTAAACCACAGTCCTGAGGATGGTCCTTTAGACGAAATTTGTTCTGATATATGTTTTATTCAACTAAGTCCCTTGATGGCACTCTTGTACTTTATTCTTATATAATCATGCTCTTAAGGGTGTATTGGGTTGTCCTGTTGTATTTACTAACTTTCTAGACGTGGCATTGTCAGAATTGCTATATAAATCTGACGTCATCATAGGTTAGGCTTTTAAATTGTGTTTCCAGAAACACCAAAGTTGAAGGAATTACCTCTTCCCACTTAAAAGTTACTCTTATAGAATGTAATGAGTCAACTCCAATGATATCTTAAGGGAGAAAGAGGCTTTGCAGTAGCGACAAACAAATTTAAGAGTTTTTCACTACCAGGACATGTAAAACTCAAAGTACATGCCATACTTTTTAAATACATTGCAGGTTTGGGCCTGGCAAAAAGTTTATTTTGCCTGCTCAAAATGACAGTTTAAACTGCAAACACAGGCTCTGCAATGGCAGGCCTGAGATGTTTAAAGGGCTACTTAAGTGAGTGGCACAATCAGTGCTGCATCCCACTAATAGCATTTAGTTTATAGGGCCTGGGCTTGTGCAATGCACTTTGCTAGGGACTTATTAGTAAATTAAAAATGACAATTTGGGATAAGCCAATATTACCATGTTAAGAGGAGCACAGGCGTTTTAGCACTGGTTAGCATTGGGAAAGTATGCAAAGCCCCAATACAAGCAAATACAAGGCTAGAAAAATGGAGAAGAAAAGCAAAAAGTTGTGGGGAGACCACACTAAGGCTGACAGGTCGAACTGAAAGGTTTTATGCACCTATTTTTTAAGGACTTTAGCAGTATATTTGACTATGTTATCCATGGAAAATTGTGACTGACCACTAGAGGTTGAGAAAAATATAAGAACATTTCTTATTCAAATATATTCAAACTTTATGGCCAAGGTCCATTATGGCTTGAACGAAGAGTGCACCGTTCATTTCATTTTGAAAATGGAGTTACAGAGAGGGCCTCATTACCATCTTGGCAATCCAAACTCTTGGTGATGTCGTCCTAGCGCACTCCTGGCAGTCCAACCTCCAGATTATCGACCTGACAGTCAGACTGCTAGGAGACCTCTGGGATCTAGACAGGTTGGCGACGGTCAAAATTGTAGTCAGCCACAGCGGTTCCAAGTTTGGCACTGCAGAGTGAATCACTTTCCACCAGCCTTTTGATGGCAGGGTCCTGCTATGAAAAGGCTGTCAGAAATCCAGTGCTGCGGACCACATGGGGGCCTCTGCACTGCCCATGACCTTGTCCTGTGCAGTACAGGGGCACCCTTGCCAGCACCCTTGGAATGCACACTGTCTTTTTTTTTAGACAGTGCACATTCTGAAGGTGCAACCCAATTGGCCAAGCCCAATGCCACCACACTGTTTCCACCTAGCTGATCGACGGAAACTTCATATTATGATGGTGGTGAGGTCACCAGCTTGACGACCACCTCACCACTGCCATATTGGAGTGTGGGTGGCTCAACAGCTGAAATCCTTATCAGGCCCAAAGTGTTTTCATTCCCATTTCTTATATACATTTTATATGAACTGTCTAGGTAATTTTCCAATTTCAAAATGTAAAGATTTATCTTATGTAGGTAGTTGCCCCATCCGTTTCCTATTATGTGCAAATGATATTGTGTTAGTGGCGAGCACAGCAAATGCCCTTCAAAAACCTTTTGATGGGTTTACAGAGTTCATGTATCAATTAGACCTTAAAATCAATTTATGTAAATCATATACTATAATTTATAGACTGGGTGTAGCAAAGGCACATTCCATTAAGAGTGTTTAAATTAGTACAGTTTCCAGTTTTCCATGCTCTGCATTCAAATGGATTCTAATGATAACTGGGCACAGCTAAAAAGTATAAAGTAACAGCAGTTCACCCAGACCAGCAATGCCATTCTTAGATTTGCAGCAAATTTGTGTACTAAACCCTTAAATGAGATGAGTTATAACCATAAGTGTGCCTCACTTGTTATTATAGTGCTGGATTGTGGGTTTATATAAATTGTCAAGCCCTATAGAGTGTAGAGAATACCTTTGCAACAGGATTGCTCACAGTCCCTCAGAGCAGTTCTTCCTTCATATGTGATCAGGAATATAGAAGGAACTATTTAGAGGACAATAATACATTGTAACCTTTCTTGGTATGGCACTCTAATTGGACAAAAACAGGAGACACTGCTTAATTGAACAAATATAGGGAAGTGTTTATCCAGTACCAATCCAAGATAGATTTATAGAGTGCAACTTATCATCACAGGCGTATCCAGCCACTGGGAGTCGTGGCTAGGAGCTGGTTAGGTTATACCTCAATTTTCTCCTGAATTTGGTAAGGGTGGGTGTGGTTTGTAGTTGGGTGGGTAGGTTGTTCCAGTTCTTTGCTGTGATGTAAGAGAAGGCACAGCCTCCACTTTGGGTGCAATAGATTTTCTGGATTTGGGTGAGGGTGGTGTTTAATGATTTGAGCTCTCTGGAGGGCTGGTATAAGGAGAGCCTGTGGATAATGAGGTTGGATTTGATGTTGAGGTAATGGTAAGGACCTTGGACTTGCATCCCTTGTGAATGGGCAGCCAGTGTAGGTACTTGAGGTGGGGGGTGATGTGGGTTTTTCTGGGTAGATCCAGGACAAGTCTTGCTGCTGCATTCTGGATGGTCTAGAGTTTGTGGAAGAGTTGTGCTGGGAGTCCCAGGTATAGGGTGTTTCCATAGTCCAGCCTGCTGGTGACATTAGCCTGAGTTACTGCTTTTATGCTTTCAGTAAGGATCCATTTAAAAATCTTATGAAGAATGCAGAGTTGGTGGAAGCAAGATGATGCCACAGTGTTTACTTGTTGTCTGAAAGTGAGCTGGTTGTCCATGATGAAGCCAAGATTTTGGGTGAATTCTGTCAGAGTTGATGGTTGTCCGTGAGCAGATTGCCACCATGAGTCATCCCAGGGGGAGGAGTTGTTCCCAAAGATGACCAATTTTGTTTTAACAGTGTTAGGTTTGACTAGATCACTGTTTTAATATATACTGGCTTAGTTATAGTAGGAAAATACATAGGCTTCTCAGGGAGAGTGTGTAGATCCAGAGTCCATTATTACTTTTACTAAGGTACAAATAAAACATCTATTAAATAAAGGAAAGAATATCGAGAGGGCCTGGACTGAGCGTAGAAAGGCATCAGTAAAAGGACATTGGATTTTAATATCCAGTGAAGGTATTTAACCGTGAAAACAAACCCACAGCATAGACTTATATTGACTCGATTTTGTCCAAAAACAGTACACTCTATGGTGCCCTTACCGATGATGGATCAATAAATGAGAGCTCCCTCCTCTTGTCCTTGTGATGGGTGTTCCAAACAAAACACATTGCACAACTTAACGTTTTACAAAGTAGACTGGCATTTGTGCATCTCCAACATTTAGATTCAATGTTCATTCATTCAGTGATCATTCATTATATCCTGCAAACTGTCAGAATGAGGACAATGCTTTTTATTGTTGAAAGAATTAACTCATATTTTCTTTTGAAACCTTTTAGCCTTTTTATTTTTATGCATTGTGTGTTTTTGTAAAGTTTCCTTGACTTTTATGGTTCAATATGTGAACCAAATAAAGATTGATTCTATTTGTCTGACTGATCTCTTTTTATGTACTTATTCTTGTGCTTAGGATTGATGACGGTCATTCACCGCAACAGCTATCTATGACCATAGCCAGACCTGCGAATGTGCTCTTTGGGGCAACCAAATGTTCAAGCTGTTGTACACGGTTCCTACAAGCGAAAGGAAGGGACCTCGTATGATTAATAATTTAAAGCAGCTGCTTATTACTAAACACAGAAAAATTAATAAACTGTGCTTATCACTAAGGGCCTGATTTCGATCTTGACAGACGGGGTTACTCCGTCACAAACATGACGTATATGCCATCCGCCATATTACAATTCCATTATATGCTATGGACATTGTAATACAGTGGACGGAATATCTGTCATGTTTGTGACAGAGTGTTCCATCCACCAAGATTTTAATCAGTCCCTAAATGAAGGAAAGTTCCAGAAGACTTGTAAGAAAATAAACTGAATGTAAGGAGTGGCACCGGAAGAAAATAATGCAGGCAGTAAAGGATCAAAAAATGAGGGAATATTTGTATACGGATAAATCAGTCGAAAACTATCAAACTGATTATCAAGTAAGAGGAAACAATTATGAGAAAAAAACACAGTTACAGTAAAGTTAAGTTTATACAGCAACACCTATAAATCACAGAAACTTGTAATTTAAGGTTAACTCAGCAATCCATAACTCTCTCAGCAGCCATTCAAACATTTATTCGTCCCCCAATTGCACTCAACCAACCATAGGTGGCCACCCCCCGAGTGCAGCCTTTGCCCTATTGCAGCAGGCATTGATTGCTAGGCCTGGCCTTAACCAGAGCCTGTGCCCAACCTGCCTTCGATCATGCGTGATGGGGATTGGATTCTGTGCCCACCTACCAAGGGAAACCAAACTCTGTTTGCTCGACCCTAGGCAGCCAAGTGTAGGCCAGACCCTCTTTTATTTAATGCCTTAGTTTTGTCTTTCTATTTTTACAGACAGGAAGCACTTTATTTTTGAGGGATCAAATACCCTTGGTATGACTCATATTAAATATTAGCCAACATGATCGGGTTAGATTAATGTATTGCTTAGTAATGGATTGTATTGTCATCAGTCAGCTAGATTTTGTCATGGATATATGTAGATATATGGATATATGTAGAGCATTATGTTTATTAACGCAGGTGCTGAATGACTTTGCCAGTTGTTAGTCTGTGGTCTTGTATAGATTGTTCATTTTTCAACAGCTTGTTGCAAAGCTCAAATACATCTTTTCTTATTATGTTGCTCTGCTTCCTATATGAATGTGGGCGTGTTAGATATGAGTTAACTTAACTGAATGTTTAATAAATGTACTGTTGGGAGAGCAAAAGCTAACTAGCTGATGTCAAAATGTCAAGAGTTATTTCTAATGTGTAGTGTCAGTGAAAAGTGAGTATGGTTTTATTGGCATCTGCCAGCGTATTGGCCAATGCTTTTCCAAAGGGAACAGGGCTGTGCTGTGTGCATAATGGTGCTTGGAGTTATTGTTGTTGTTTTAAGTGTTTGTAGGCTATCTGTGTGCATGGCTAGGTCTGAGGGTGCCAGAGAGGTGAAGAATGTTGTCTAGATTGGGAGATAGAGCTTTGTATATGTTTAGCTAGCTAAATGGTTTGAAGATGTACTAGGACTTTTGTCTAACCTCACAAAATATAGCATTTCTGACATCCCAGTTGCAGACAGAACAGTACAGCAGAGATAAGTGCAGGATGAAGTTCTAGCAGGTAAACAAGGGGAAACTCATACTATAACTCTAAAAGGGAGCATAACATTTCCAGAGAGTTTATCTTACCGAGGGGACATGAAAACTGGAGCACAACTGACCTCCGATGGAGTTACTGGTCACCTGGTTAGTCCATTATGATCTTCCACCTAAATAGCGACTCAAAAATATTGTCTGAATTAATATTGTGGACACAATATTGTGATAACAAAAAAACATGAAAGTAGATATTGAAGGTAAGGTGTTTTACAATTACATCAAAGTTGAAAATATTATTTAATTTAATGCAGTATTTATATGGTGATTTACTGTATTGTGTTTTTATTTTATTATTCTTTATTGTAAAATTGGTATTTAAAGAAAACTGTTATAATTGTTTCGGTTATTGGGGAAATGGACTATTGTTGATTTTTTTAAAAATTATATGTTAATCGAAGTTAATTTGTAACTATATCATTCTATTGTTACTTATCTGTTTAAAAGGCTGATCATTTGCTTTACTGTTTTACGTTTTATTTCAGGTTGTTTGGTTGATTATAGTGTTTGTTGGGTAGATTTTGCATAATAATTATGCATTATTTAATGTTGAATAATTTGTTGATATGTATTGGTATATTTGTTTATTTTGTATTTAAGTATTATATTCGAAATTAAGGTTGTGTGATGCACTAGACAAGTAGTTTCGTATGTGAATATATAACATGTTTAAATTATTCAGGTAAATGTCTGATATTTTGTTGAGTTACATATTATATTTTAAATACAGGTTGTGGTGTTTATTAGGGAGTTGTGTGGCTCGTTTGTTAATTAAATATTTAAAAACTATCATTTGATTCATGTATTTATTGTGGTTATGTGTAAATTGACAAGTAATTATTTATACTTTGCAGTTCTCTCACATTAAAGCTTTCTTTAAAATGCTAAAAGAAAAATGTAACTCAAGCGTGTTAATGAAAACATAAATGCCACATTATTGAGAGAGTGCAAATGATAAGAACCAAACTACTTGAAGTACATCAGAGTGATTCAATAAATCTTCAATTACTAACGTAAAGCCTGGATAAATCAGTCTAATCCACAAGACGTATTAGTTGTCGATGTGTCGTAAATTAGAAGCTTGACTCCTGGAATGTAATGATCTGATTACAGATTAGAATATGATCTTTTGTTGATGTGTTTAACAAGAAAAGAATAAAGGCTTTGATTGAAGGAGGGCTAGTGAAACTGTTTTTATACACATTCCAGTGTGTGTCCAGAAGTTATGTAAAATCACTATTTGAAAAATACTCCAGGAGGGTAACTGCTGTAGGAAGACACAGCACAGGTAAGACTCACTGATATATAACTAAATGTCTTTAATTTATGATTTTAGTAACTTATATTGTAAATTTCATTTTTATAGTTTAATAATTAGCTAGTTTGGTTTTATGTTTATAAGATGTCATTGGGTCAGGGTCCTAATAAGGAGTCATCCCCTGAGGCTATGTCATATAGAGGGATTATGGAAAGTCCTAATACTGTTGAGTTGTTGGATTGTTCACAGCCTCAGGTTCCAGATCCTGTCACGGACAGAGCCAGTAATGGTTTAGGTGAGGCTCAGTTGGTAGTAAGTCCGGTCAGGAGCTGCCCTGGAACAGAACCTGTTGTGAAACGGAGGAAGAACCTAAGGAAAGAGCCCGTTGGGAGTAATAAACATTGTGTAAAGCATCAAAGTCAGCTGTCCTCGTGGTGCTTTAAGCAATATAACACCCAGGCAATGCAGATTGAGCCTGAAGTATCCTTAGCCAAGAGCATGACTGATTTTGACTCCTTCTGCGTGAAGTTTAGTGCAACCTTGGAGGAGAAATTTTTCAAATACGGAACTGACTGCAGTGCATTGAAAATAATGTGGCCGACTCATATGCTAAAATGTCCCTAATGGAGGCTAAAATGATTGGACCTGTTTACAGTGGTATATCCTTTCCATGTATTGGTTCCGATGCTGTGCAATCAGTTTATGCCGGAAGCCCCTCCTCTAGTAGCCCCACTGGATTCACCTCTACAATAGCAGTTTGTTCACAGAGTGGGCTGGTTGGGACTCTGAAGAGGGATTTTTGGGTTAGCTCCACTATGCAAATCAATTGCAGTCAGGGGCTAGAAGGGCTAGAACCAAGCAGAGATCGTTTAGATTTACCACCAGCTTTCTGCATGTTGTGGTACTGGCAGGGGTACCTCCTCTTAAAGCTACTTAACCTGAAATCTGGCCTGAAACCGTCAAAAGTGAGCAGATTGGCTAGTTAAACTCAAGCGTTTCAACTTGAACAATATTAATGAGCTTTTAATGGCCCAGCGAGCTGGGTGGGTGGGGTATCCCCAAATCATTACTGCAGGGGATTGCGTTGTAATACGTTTTAGAAAGCCCTCCTATGCTAAAAAAAAGTGCTAAAACGGCAGAAAGATATTAGGCACAAAGAAACAGGAATTAGTGCTCTCAGTCTTGGGTATTTCTTTAAGCCTGACATAGTGGCAGACCACAGAGGTAGTAGCAGTACTCAACTGTCTGTCACACAATTTGATAACAGGTTTTCTCCCTTTAGTATAAATGACCTAGATTGACTGGTGGTAGTGTGGCTGTTGATATGCAGGTTGTGCTAGATTCTTCAGCATCATACGTAGTTTCATGAGATCATGATACTATTGATGATCCTAAAAATTCCTTCGGAGCTAGTGTCACAAACTTTAGGGGGATGAGCTGGAACGTAGCTGATATCCACTCTAAGATTTTAGATCCAGAAGGGGGAGCTTTTATAAGATTTTATGATGTAATTATGTTTCAGGAAACTTGGGGACAGTGTGATCTGTCATTTGATGGGTTTGAATGTTTCAGTATTCCAGCAACCCGATCCCACTCAGGACAGGCTGTAGGCAGTTTGTTAATTTGGATGAATCTCTCTGCTGGGGGGCTTGTGAAAGCTATTGAAACCAATAATGAGAGCTTTCAGGATGCTGAATTTAAGAGGGATGTGACATTGTATTTAATTATTTTTTTTATAATAATGATTTTAGTAATACTTTGAATTTTAAATTTCAGAGCCTATTTAATTTTCATCGTTGCAAAATAGGGTTGGAACTGAGGGGACACTGGCAGGATATTGTCCTGCAGGTGACTAAGCCCTTGAGAGATCTACTAGAGACAGTAAATGACCCCATTGTGTCCCTGGAAGTCGTAGATTCTCGAGGGGTGGAGCTGTTGGATTATCTGGCAGCCTATGAATTTAACAGTGTGATGGGGGTGGCTCCGTTAGACACGCTCCTGGTACCAACTTTTAGGGGCTGAGGTTGCTCGTCGATAATCGATTCCATCTTTATCTCAGAGAACTTGAAAGACCTATTGTGGTATGGCAAGGTTGTTCCCTCTACTTTTGGGGATCACAACCAGATAGAAGCAGCTTTTATGCTACCTCCTGGACCCAATTTTAGACAGGAGATTGCTAGTACTACAATTCCGCCATCTACGGTTGCCTTGTGCCTTGTTTGGAGGGTGTGGGAACCTTGCCAACATTTCAGGGATATATTAGGAGAATCTTAATTTGTTAGAGGTTTGTTTGTCCGAAAATAGTGCTCATGCAAATATTGTCAATGTCTTCTCTAAGCTGTGTGAATGCATCAAAGCATAGTTGATGCGCCTTCTACATGTAGGTATAACTTCGCCCGGGTGGTTAGATCAGGAATGTAGAAGGGCCAATGGATATTTGCATGAGGTGTTGGCACATCTACCCAGTGACCGACCAGAGGTGGCATTTAGGCAGAAGGCTTATAGGCAGGCTGTAAATAAGAGGAAGGTGGAAGTACTCCAATTTCAATGGGAGTCCCTGACTTTTGCGGCCTCAAAGAAGGATACAAGCTTTTCCGGGCAGCTGTGAGTAAAATGAAGCGTTTAAGTCAGGTATCGTCTTCAGACAGCTGTCATGTTTCCAGCAAGGCTTGGGGATCTTATTTCGCAAATGTTTTTGACGTTCCTCAAGTCACAAGTGGGTTTATGATTGCACCAAATTTGAGTGGTATTGCAGTAACTGTTGACAAGGTCCACAAAGCAATCACCCAGAGTCTAGGGGGTAGGGTTCCCAGACCCAACGGAGCTCTAATTGATTTGATAAAGTTTGTCCCTGATTTTGGACTCCTCTGCTGGTAAATGTTTTTAACAGTTTAACCCATAATCCCTGACCAAGGTCTTTGTCTAAATCCATAATAATTCCAATTTTTAAAAGGGGATCGTTCACAGCTGAACTGTTATGGACCACTTCCCTGATCGATACAACAGTTAAGATTTTAGGTAGAGTTTTATTCAATAGGATAAGGGAATGGGCTTAAGATAAGTCTATCTTGTACCCCTGTCAGTATGGGTTTAGGAATTATGTTGGGACCATGGAACAGTGTTCAAGCTTGTCTTTGGTGATTGGGAAATATATGATTACCAAACGCTCCCCTTTATTCCTGGCTTTTGTGGATCTGATCTCAGCATTTGATTGTGAGAACCGCTCTAAGCTATGATCAAATCTTTTAACCTGTGGGCTGCATGAAACACTGGTCCACTTTATGGCCTACTTGCATGTGGATATGAAGGCCAGGGTTATATTTAATAAGAATGGTAAGGTCACAAACAAGATAGAGGTCCGTCGAGGAGTGAAACAAGGATGTGCCCTTGCCCCACCTTTATTTATTTTATATATAAACAATCTTTATCCTTTTTTTAAAAATATAACCCTGATGTTCCAACTGTCATTGGTTCCCTGCTACCTTTGTTGCTATTTGCAGATGATACTGTTTTGATGGTTCATACCCCTAAAGCACTTTGGTGGTCATTACAACCCTGGCGGTCGGTGTTAAAGCGGCGGTAAGAAGCCGGCGGTAAAAAATTAGCAATTACGACCATGGCGGAAACCGCCAACAAAGACAGCCACTTTATCACTCCGACCGCAACGGCGGTACAAATAAACTGCATGGCGGTCACCGCCAACAGACAGGCGGGAGACAATGTACCGCCCACAGTATCACAACAGGCCAATCCGCCACCTTTTCCGGGGGGGATTCACCGCGGATAAAAACATGGCGGAAACAGGATTTCCAAAGGGAAAACGCTCACCTCTACACACCCCACGAGGAACGAGGACACCATGGACCCAGAACTCCAAATTCTACCTTCGATAGTCTTCCTGCTCCTCTACCAGGAGCACGAACACCGGCGGCCAAGACCACGGTGAGTACTGCACCTACGATACAGGGGAGGAGGGAGGGAAAAAACATGGACATACACATGCAACACGAAACACCCCCACCCCCACCCACTACAACACACACACTAATGCATATTAATACATCACAGTTACACCCCCAACCCCCCCGGAAGAATGCAAAGACAATAGAAAATGAGTGTAACCATTGTAATATATTAAAATCAAGTAGGCAAAAATATATATATACACCATTTACAAAATATATACCAAGCATAGTAGTCCAGGTATTGCTCCAATTAAGTCCGTGGAACACTGGGCCCACACGGTATGGGCGAGGCCCACACAAGATCCCTGACCATGACAGAGAGAACACTGCAGGGGCATCAGACAGCAACTAAACAGGCACCTCAGGGGGAGGGAAAGGGGGGGCACCTCAGCCGGTTGAGTGCACAACGCCAAATCCACAAGGGGGCCACATGCCCACTGTTCCATCCTGGGGAGTGCAAAGCCACAGTCTCTCAAGTCTCTACAGTGGGTGGCTTGCCCACTGTTCCATACTGGGGAGTGCAAAGCCACAGTCTCTCAAGTCTCTCCAGTGGGTGGGTTGCCCACTGTTCCATCCTGGGGAGTGCAAAGCCACAGTCTCTCAAGTCTCTCCAGTGGGTGGGTTGACCACTGTTCCATCCTGCGGAGTGCAAAGCCACAGTCTCTCAAGTCTCTACAGTGGGTGGCTTGCCGACTGTTCCATCCTGGGGAGTGCAAAGCCAGAGTCTCTCAAGTGGATAACAGTCTCCACTGGTTCTGGAGGGGGCCTTGTGGCCAGAGTGCTTCATCCTGCTAAGGACAGAGGTTGTGGATGGATCTCTCCACTGGTTCTGGAGAGGGCATGGTGCCCAGAGTGCTTCATCCTGCTAAGGACAGAGGTAGTGGATGGATCTCTCCACTGGTTCTGGCGGAGGCATGGTGCCCAGAGTGCTTCATCCTGCTAAAGACAGAGGTAGTGGAGGGATCTCTCCACTGGTTCTGGAGGGGGCATGGTGCCCAGAGTGCTTCATCCTGCCCGTGACGGACTCAGTAGCGTCAGTGCCATTGACACTCATGGGCCAGCGGTGCTTGAGGCGGCGGTGCCTTGTTCAGCGGTGCTGGACACGGCGGTGCCCTGTTCAGCGGTGCTTGAGGTTGCGGTGCCCTGTTCAGCGATGCTTGAGATGGCGGTGCCCTGTTCAGCTGTGCTTGAGGCGGCGGTGCCCTGTTCAGCGGTGCTTGAGAAGGCGGTGCCCTGTTCAGCGGCGCTTGAGACGGCGGTGCCCTGGTCAGCAGTGCTTTTGCTGGCGGTCCTTCATGGCCCAGCCGGGCTTTTGCTGGCGGTCCTTCATGGCCCAGCGGGGCTTTTGCTGGCGGTGGCCTCCTGGGCAGCTGGGCTTGTGCTGGCGGTGGCCTCCTGGGCAGCTGGGCTTGTGCTGGCCTCCTGGGCAGCTGGGCTTGTGCTGGCGTTGGCCTCCTGGGCAGCGGGGATGATGGCGGTCTTCTCCGCCGTGCTGCTCTTCCCAGACTTGCTGGGTTTCTTGTGGCCCTTCCCCACCTTGGAAGGTATCACAGCTGACCCCACACTCCCACCGGGACCCCTGGGACCGGCTTTGGTGGCTGGAGCCTTCCCCCTCTCCCGCCGGGCACTGGCCAACTTCTGATGCTTCACAGGTGGGGGACTGTCTGTGCTGTGGCTCGGTGCCACACTGGCTGCCCTGGTGGCTGGTGCACTCCAGATTCCGGTGACTATAGTCACCACTGGTCCCGGAGATGTTGTCGCTAAGGTGCTAGTTCGGGACCTATGAGACGGACGGGGTGGGGGAGGTGTGGGAAAGAGGTCAAGGTTGGACAGGAAAAGTTTTTGGGAGACACTGGGACGGGTAGCTGGAGGGGGTTTGGGAGTGGAGTAAGAGGTTGTGGTTGTAGCAGGTGTTCGTTTGCTTACTTTGGGTGAAGGTGCATGCGCTGGAGGCTGTCGTGAGGTGGATGGCTGTTGGGTGAGTGTGTGCCTGCAGTTGTGTATCTTTGGAGGGGGAGTCACAGACACACTGGGAGAGGACACAGGGGACGTGTGAATGGTAGTGGGGGTGGTGACTGCACGTGAGCGGGGTGAGATGGTGGGTGTGCTGGAGAGGGACGTAGTGGCTGTAGAGGTAGTGCATGCAGGTGTGAGTGTAGACCAGACAGAGAGGGAGGAGGGAGACGAGGGGACACAGTGGAGGCAGTGGGTGTTGGTGTGTCTGCATGTGTGTGATGCTTGCGTGAGTGCCTGTGGGATGTGTGGTGCTTATTTTTGCCTGAGCTTCCCTTGTGTGTTGACGTGTGTGCATGCTGGTCTGTAGGTGTGCTTGGGATAGGCTGGGGTACAGGGGATTGGGTCGGGGTGGAGGAAGTTGGAGGGGGGAGGCTAGACACAGGGAAAATGGCTGACATCAGTGCTGAGGCCAGAGTCTGAAAAGCTCACTGAAGGGCCACATGACCAGAATGAATGCCCTCCAGGAATGCATTTGTTTGTTGCAACTGCCTTTCTACACCCTGGATGGCATTTAGAATGATAGATTGCCCAACAGTGAGGGACCTGAGGAGGTCAATGGCCTCCTCACTGAGGACAGCAGGGGTGACTGGGGCAGGGCCTGAGGTGCCTGGGGCGAAGGTGATGCCCACCTTCCCGGGTGAGCAGGCACGGGGCGAAGGCTGAGGGGCTGCTGGGAGGGCGGTGCCGGAAGGGGGGGGTGGCGGCTGTACCTGTAGATGGGGGGGCAAAGATGTTGCCGCCACCACAAGGGAGCTCCCATCAGAGGACGAGTCCGTGTCACTGGTCTCAGCTCCTGTCCCCGCAGTGGAGCTCCCCTCCGTCCACTGGTGAACTCCGAGTCCGTAGTGTGGTCCTCCATGGCCATGTGTGATGCAGCTCCCTCCTGCTCCAGTGCCACTGCTCCTCCGCCTGGTGATGCTAATGCACACAAGAACAGGGAGACCACAAAAAGAGGGGGGCGACAGAAGAAAGACATGTTGAGTGGATGCATTACCGCTACCGTTGGAGGACACGACAGACACAGAATCCCCCTGCACTACGCCGCGCTCTTAGGCTCCACTGTTCAATTCCTGGGAAATGGCCTACAAGGCTATGGACGACATCTGCACACATAGATGACACAGGGGCATGACTAGGTGTAGTTGGCACTCTACAGAGGTGGGGTGGGGTGCCACATGGGCTGCCTAATGGAGGGGCCCTGCCTACGGAACTCGCCCTGGCCTAGGGAAACCCACAACCCACCTCCCCCACCCAGACCCCTCTACTGCGCGCAAAATCTGCAGAAAGTGAGTGTACTCACCCCCTTGTGGCTGCTGTGATGCCCTCAAGCACCCATCCAACTCCGGGTACGCCACCGCCGGGATCCTGAACATCAGGGGGGTCATGGTGCGACGGGCACCCCTCCCACGTTGGGAGGCCATCCCCAGCTGAGCCTCTGCCGTCTTCTTGCTCAGCTGCGAATGTCCTCCCATCTTTTCCAGCAGTGGGTGCTCCGTCTGTGGTAGACCCCCATGGTCCGTACATCCTTTGCGATGGCACGCCAATTATGTTTTTTCTGGTGGGCGCTGACCTACATGATTTGTACAGGGGGAAGAGAAAGTTATTACCAACTGCACCGTCAAAGTGATTGGCCCCCATCCCTACCCTTGCCACATGGCACATGCACTCACCGTCTTTTCATCCATGCCGCACTCTCCCTCCTTCCTTCTTACATCCACCTCTCTCCACACAGGCATAGCCCATACATCATGCTCCTAGTGTACTTACCTGTTTGTCTGGAGGACCGTAGAGTAGCATGTACTGGGGGAGGACCCCATCCACGAGTTTCTCCAACTCCTCCGATGTGAAGGCAGGGGCCCTTTCCCCAGACACTCGAGCCATTGTCTCTTCCAGACCGAGGTCACAGCAGCACTTGCAGTGTAGGTCCTCTCCTGTCAAAGATCAGGTATCGGGTGATTGAACAGATCGA
The DNA here is from genome assembly GCF_031143425.1 of Pleurodeles waltl. Taxonomy (NCBI): domain Eukaryota; kingdom Metazoa; phylum Chordata; class Amphibia; order Caudata; family Salamandridae; genus Pleurodeles; species Pleurodeles waltl. The sequence goes on from NC_090440.1 coordinate 268,092,484, forward strand.
AAATGGCGGTCACGTCCGCAGCGGTGCGTACCATCACCACCAGCGTACATCGTCATTGGCTCCTGGGACCCATAGGGTCCAATGTTAACCAATGCAGCATTGCGCCGCGGTCTTCGACCGCCTACGGCGACGGAGTACTACGCCAGCGCAGTTACCTCACATCCCATTGTCCCACTTTACAGGTCAGGCAGCCGCCATTTCAGGGGCCCACATGGCTTCATTTTCAACTGCGTCACACATACCTAGGCCTAGACTCAACACATATACAGGCCACTTTTTGAGTATGAATGGTGTTCTGTGTAAGCTGTGGGTACGTACCTCTGAGTTGTTTGACTCTGTGCTCGCTGTTGTCCTTCATAGGCACCGTCCGCTGGGACATGTGAGGAGATGGCGGCATCCTCCGGTGTACCGACCATTGGTGGACCTGTCGACAATGGAGGAAAGACATGTGATAATCACATACAGGCTTAACGGTGGAAACAATCCAGGAACTGTGTACCCAGCTGGAGCCAGACCTGATGTCTGCTATCCGCTATCTCACAGGAATACCCCCTCAAGTGCAGGTGCTGTCAGTGCTCCATTTCCTTGCAAGTGGGTCATTTCAAACAACAGTGGCCATAGCATCAGGGATGTCCCAGCCTATATTTTCCAACGTGTTGTTCAGAGTGTTGTCTGCCCTGCTGAAACACATGTGGAGCTACATCGTTTTCCCTCAAGTGGAGGATTTGCCTACAGTGAAAGGTGATTTCTATGCCCTGGGACATATCCCCAACATCTTAGGTGCCATTGATGGGACACATGTGGCTTTGGCCCCCCCCACCACAGGAGTGAACAGGTGTACTGAAACCGGAAGAGTTATCATTTGATGAATGTACAGATGGTATGTTTGGCAGACCAGTACATCTCCCATGTGAATGCCATGTTCCCTGGCTCAGTGCATGACGCTTACATCCTGCAGAATAGCAGCATCCCTTATGTGATGGGGCAACTCCAGAGGCACCGTGTGTGCTAAAATGAGGCACATGGGCGAACTAGGAGGGTGATCGAACGCACCTTCGGCCTCCTGAAGGTGAGGTGCCTCCATATAACAGATGGATCCCTATTCTACTCACCAAAGAAGGTGTGCCAGATCATCGTGGCCTGCTGTATGCTTTACAACTTGGCATTGCGACGACAGGTGCCCTTTCTGCAGGAGGATGGTCCAGATGGCGGTGTTGTTGCAGCTGTGGAGCCTGTGGACAGTGAAGACGAGGAAGCAGAGTAAGAAAACATGGACAACAGGGACTCAGTGATCCAGCAATATTTCCAGTGAAACACAGGTAAGAATACAAACCTGCCTACTACATGTACTTATACACTACTACCTCTCTACTGTCTGTCTTTTTCACCCAGTGTATGGTCACTGAGTTGTCACTTTTCCTTACGATTTCACAGATCTGGGTCCCACAGTGTGACATCTGCTTTGATTCCTCATGGACTAGAGCGGTGTGACATAGGTATGTTGACATTACAAATGAAAGAGCTTTTTGCCACAGTTATTGCTAATACAGTATTCCGAAATCACAGACAGACTCCAGATTGTTTTGTGCTTTAAGGCTGTTTATTTTAGTGCTCAAAATTGGAGGGGGTAGCAAAATGGTGAGGGGTGATTGCGGAGGAATGTCCATGGCAGAGTCCAGTCTATTAGTCTCAAGGTGCATTGCCCAAATGGGCTTAGGAAGTGGAGCTGGGGCAGTTTACGGATGGACAGGGTGACAAAGTGGGACAGTAGGATGACAATCAGGGTGGTCTCATATCTTGGCGGGGGTCTTGGCATCGTTCTCTGTCCTGTTCCTGGATCTCGGGGACCGTCTGCGAGGTGGTTCTCCCTCTGCAGGGGGTGGGGTGCTGGTGTGGTGGTCCTGTGGCGGTGCCTCCTGTCCACTAGCGCCGGCAGAAGTGGTGGGCAGTTCATCGTCCAGGCTATTGTCAGGGGCCCCTTGTAGAGCCACAGTGTCCCTCCAGGTGTTGAGTACTTCCTTCAGCACCCCTACGATGGTGCCCAGGGTGGAATTGATGGTTCTGAGTTCCTCCCTGAAGCCCATATACTGTTCCTCCTGCAGGTGCTGGGCCTCCTGAAACTTGGCCAGTACTGTTGCCATCGTCTCCTTGGAGTGGTGGTAGGCTCCCATGATAGAGGAGAGGGCCTCGTGGAGAGTGGGTTCCCTGGGCCTGTCCGCCCCCTGTCGCACAGCAGTTCTCCCAGTTCCCCTGTGTTCCTGGGCCTCCGTCCCCTGGACCGTGTGCCCACTACCACTGCGCCCAGGTCCCTGTTGTTGGGGTGGTGGGTTAGCCTGGGTTCCCTGTAGTGGTGGACACACTGCTGATTGACGTGTCCTGGGGAAGGAGGCATGGGCCCGCTGGGTGGGTGCTGTGCTGGTGTTTCCAGAGCGGGGAAGGTCTGTAGTGGCCTGTGACTGGGTGTGGGGAACCAACTGTCCCGAGGTCCCCGATGGGCCGGGCTGGTCATCTAGATCCAGTTGGACAGAGTTGCTGTCATCACTGTGGGCCTCTTCTGTTGGTGGTGTGGACATGTGTGGACCCTCCCATCCGGTGACATTGGGTAGGGCTCCTGCAGGGGTATAAAGGCATGATTATTGCATCTGTGTGTGTCAAGCTGTGCAATGGGTGGGTGACCGTGTACCCCAGTGCTAGCATTCCTGTGTGGGACCTTGTGTGATGATGGTTTAGGGGGTGTATGGGTATGTGCAGTGGGCATACTTTAGTGATGGGTGTCCATGCTTTGGTGTTGCATGCAGGGCTAGGTGTTGGGATGTGTGGTTTGTGATAGTGGGACATTTGTGAGGAGTAGGGGTGATGGGGGTGAGTGTGAGGTTGGGGGTATGTGCTGGCATGGAGGTAGGGTGGGGGATGTAATAGTAAAGCTTTGACTTACCAGAGTCCATTCCTCCACCTACTCCTGCGAGGCCCTCAGGATGCAGAATCGCCAAGACCTGCTCCTCCCATGTTGTTAGTTGTGGGGGAGGTTGTGGGGGTCCGCCGCCAGTCCGCTGAACTGCCAGGTGGTGTCTGGAGACCACGGCACGCACCTTCCCCCGTAGGTCGTTCCACCTCTTCCTGATGTCCTCCCGATTTCTCGGGTGCTGTCCCACTGCGTTGACCCTGTCCACTATTCTTCGCCATAGCTCCATCTTCCTTGCAATGGAGGTGTGCTGCACCTGTGATCTGAATAGCTGTGGTTCTACCTGGACGATTTCCTGCACCATGACCCTGAGCTCCTCCTCCGAGAACCCGGGGTGTCTTTGCCGTGCCATGGGGTGGTGTAGGCGATGTGTGGGGTAGTGTGTGGGGTGATATGTGTGCTGATATGTAGTGGGGTGTTGTGTGAGGTGCGTGGAAGTTATGTGGGTGATGGTGTTGTGTGCCTGTGGATGCTAGTGTTGTTGATGGTGGTGTCTCTCTCTGGCTTTCGTTCGTGATTTGTGGTCATAAGGGTTTCTGGGTGATGTGGGTGTGTGTTTTATAGTGTATTGAGTGTGTGGGAGTGGTGTGTGTATGTGTATCAGGTGTGTGTATTTGGAATTGTCCAATGTGGTTGTGTTTTGTAAGAGTGTGTGTATTTTGAGCGCAGTGGTGTGTACTGCCAATGGAATATCGCAGTTGAAAGACCGCCACGTGGATTTGTGTGTCGTAATAGTGTGGGTGTATTTCTGTTGGCGTGACGGTGGAGGTTTTGTTATCGCCAGTTTATCACTGACCTTTGGTGCGGCGGACTTGTGTGGGTGTCTGAATTTTGGCAGATTCCGAACTGTGGGTCATAATAGCTGTGGCGGAATTCCGCAGCCGCGGCGGTGTGTTGGCGGTCTTCTGCACGGCGGTAAGCGGCTTTTACCGCCAATGTTGTAATGAGGGCCTTTGTCTTTTAGTTAATGAGTTTGTTGATTTTATGGGAGTTTTAGACCTACTAACTAATTTTATCAAGTCTTGTATTATGGCCTGTGGTTTCAATAACTGGCATCTGCCCACCACGATACACTTTGAAATGCACTAGCACTTTCCCTTATTTAGGGGTGTTATTTTCAAGCACAGGCAGCTAGGCTCCGCATATCGCCCATAGTAGGGGGACATTAGCTAAGGCTACTTCCTCTCTGTTTAGCTTACCTCAACCCAGAGAAGGAGGTGCTCTTGTCTCTCCCTTAGAAATATATAATACACAATGTTTAGCCTTTGTAATGTACGGAGCAGGCGTGTGGGGCTTTCAGAAATGTGCCACAATTCGACTTGAGGAGAATAGGTTTAGTAGGAGGGGGTGACCGATCTCTTCCCCTAGTGTGATCTGTCATAGAGAATTGGGCCTACGATTTGTGGAGAATTATATTGTCTCACGCCCACTTCCCTTGTTTTAGCTTGCAGTTTGGAAGAACAAAGACGCAAGTCTCACAGGGATTATCATAAAGGACTGCCTTAGCTGTGAAAAGGGCATGGAGATACCTTGGCTATCCTATGTGACGTCATATCCACACAAGTCAGGCTTTTAAGCACCCTGATGCTGTCACCAATGTCAACAAAAAACAACTACATTGGGCACTGCCTAATCTGAGGGATACTGAAAGACTGTCCTCAGAGAGAAAAAAGCCCAGAGTGTGTGCATACATTGACTCCTTTATGTTACATCAGATGGCAGGGAACATGGAAAGACCGATGGGTTGATGGGAGCGGAGTCTGCTATTCTGTTTTAGGGCCGGGATGATGAACTATTTGTTAAATTTCCCCCTGGGTTATAATGTTGGTCTTGATCGCACACCTTGCCCGTGTGATGGGAGGTCTGGGAAATAATTTTGCACTTTACAGTTTTCTGTAGATATTATTTAATGTACACTAGGCTTTTATTGATACCTCTTGTAAAGAGACGTGAGATCAACAATTGCAGGGAAGCTTTTAAGACTTTGGTTGAACTGGCTGATGATGAGGTAATTGCTCATGTCCGAGCCTTCCTGACAGCCGCAGTGCACACCAGGTGTTCTATGCACACGGATTATGGGTTTTCGCAGTTTTACGTTTGTATAGTAATTGTATGCTATTTTAACTCATTTCGTGGTTATTTTTACTGATTTTTATTGATGTTAATTATTATAATGTATCTGTATTTGTGTGATACTTTTAGGAATACTTTGGTATTCTAATAAAGTTTGAAAAGAAAAATGAATAATTATGCATGTTTATGCTGTGTTTTATTATATACTGTATCCTAAGAAATATCTAATTACTGCATGTATTTTAATTTAGAAAATCATATTAAAATGTATTTATATAATGTTTTTTTATTTTTTGCTATATGGGATGTGTAAATATAAATGTTTCAAAAAGTATTGATAACATATTTTCATTTTATACATGTTCTATAAATGTATTAACATTTAAAAATGAATTACCTTTTTAAAGTTAGAATACTAGGCATTGTATGGGCAGCCATGATATCCTGCATTGCAAATAAATCTGAGTATCAGAAGCCTCCCACTGCTTTTTTGTGTTGTGCACGTGAGGTTGTAAGGGTTCAGTCTAATGCAGATGTTTTCAAACTGGGGGTGGGGGGGACTCAGACCCTGCTCAAGAGGCCGATCATGCAATAAATAGTGTTTTGCTAGTAAAAAAGCATGGGCTATTGGTAACACCATTGGTTGCTCAGGTTCGGGTTGGGAGTTGGTGTCAAATGGTGATGAAGTCTCCAAATAATACAGGATTTTTTATAGCTGCAGATTTTATCGGATGTTTTTTGAAAAGTTGTAAGTGCGTCTCTGATAATGATGCATTTGCTTCTAATAATGAGTCATTTTTCTTTAATAGTGAGGAATGGGAAGATTGTTGAGTGGAGAGTGAAGTTAGAAATCTGATGAATTCCAAATCCTGGGATAGTGGATATGTGTGGACGCATACAGTATGATCTGTGCTGAGTGTAGTGGTAGGTAATAAGTCCTCAGCTACATTCATGCATACACCCTGAATGCAAGGTATTCTGTGATCCAAAGTCGGAGCATTAATCTTGTGAATTGGTGCTTCCTGAAGAATGAGGAGCCCTTCCTGTAAGAAAAGAAAGTGTTGGAGGCAGAACAAGGTGCAACATAACAGTTTGAGAATAATTAATTACCTTAGTGGAGGTGAGAAGATCGACATAGATAGAGCATGATTTATAAATACATTACATAGTTAATAGCTTTGATATTGGCTACTGTCAACGAAGAATAGATGCAAATTAAATTTTATCAGCCCCAAAAGTAAATGTGCGGTCACTGATTGCCCTTATGTATACGTTGGAGCAATCAAGAAAAGTAACCCCAAAATGTGTGGCCTACCTGCTGAGCAGCAATGTCGAAACCACTGCCCTATAAAGTGACCTCAGCACAAGATGTCACTACCCCATTCACCTTTGGAATGGTGCTGGTGGACCATCCGAAAATATGGCAGCCTATGGGCTGAAATGAAAATCTGCAAGTGCTGAGTGCGGGGATGAAGGTTTTGAGTATTCCAGGATGGAATATGCCCATGTACAGGTTGCAGCATGGTGTCAAAACAGCTGGATGCTGGACGAAACATCTACCAGCCACAGAGAGCTGGTTGGTACACTGGGTACACATGGTACAAGCAACCTGTGAGTCCTTTGACAGCAGTAAGACATCAAAGGAGGGGTGAAAGAGGGGACAAAAGGAACAGACAGGCTAAAGGACGACATTTATAGCCCCAGGCTATGCTTGGGAGTTGGTGACCTTTAAGTCATAAAACACTTAAACTCAGAAGTTTCATAATATCCATGTAAGGAGTTCAACCTACACCATGACAGTATCAAAGGAAGGGCAGATATTAAAGGCACCTCTAGCTGGACTGTCCTTTAGAACTTTTCCGTATGCTAGGTGATGAGTGGTGCTGTATAAAATATATACAACTTCAAATTTCATCAATAGGAACGTGCACTTGCTTTTAATGGCAATGTCAGCCTCATTATAGTGGTTTTCAAGGTAACCGCAAAGTTCCTGTTAAAAATGTGAATGTGCATTACTTTCTCCAAAACATAGAAATAAAAAGTCCATGCGAAAAACTATGATAATTCTCAAAAAACTTAGGAAAGAAGAAGAAATCGAGACAACCAATTTGCCAAAAGCAGCACTTTCGTGATGCAAACACATTCGTAAAAATTTTCAACGAATAGACAACCCAATTATGAAACCAGCAGCTAGGAAACCTATTCAACATGGTTTAAAGTTTGGTATGTTTTTCAAATGTTCATAGTATTTTTGGAAATACAATATTTAATTATAAAAGCATTATTTAAACTATATGCCCATAAATTATCAAACACAAGGTGTATTCTAGTAGTAATAAACTCTCTGTGAACATATGAACATTGTGTTGATAGGTAATTATATTTCGATTAGCACTCTTTCACGATCGGTCGGGAAAATCCTAAAAAATGTAAACCAGGTGTGAACTTGTGATTGAAGTCAACAGATGTAAAATGATACATTTTTCCTCGCAGCTTAAGAAAATCCTTGCCTGGAATACTAGATGGTAGCTGTCTTCCAGTTTCACTCTTGACATTCACAGTTTCTACGGCAAATGGGCCTCGGTGTGCGTTGTAATCACAGCCCTACTTGACTAGTGTAATTCTGTTTTGCCAGAAACACACTGACGCATACTGTAGTGAGCAAATATCAATTAAGCTTCCGGAACTGGGTGCAAAATTGTGTCCGCAGTTTTGCAACTATTTTCCCAATTAATGGTAGAAACGTTCACCTTCAAAGAGCAAAACAAATAGGTGCTCAACTGTTTGACCATTTGTGAAGAGGTGGAGTACACAGACAATGGACTGATTGATTATGTACCAATATTACACCCGCAAAAGGGGCACAATATTTGACAGTGGGCATAAAACACTACAGTAATTTCTCATTGAATAATAAATAACCTTTTTTGAAGTATGACAAAGGTTAATTAATCCCTATTCATAATTTGTGGTTGTAAAAATCATCAATGTATCACCTCAGCCAACTTGTTGTCAAGAAGCAGCCTCCCATGCATGGTTACGCTCATGTTGGCTGGACAAGAAACTGAAAAACTGAAGTAAGCTTTAACTTGTAAAGGAGGGTCTAGAGTGACTGTCACATAAAATATCTAAAAATAAAGACAGTTTACAGGACAATTTCCACACAGATTGGCTACACGGCTATAGTTTTAACAGGCATGTTTGAACTAAACTACTGTATCCTAACAGCAAATTATACATTATGCACACCTTACCTTTCCTTAACATAGCCTCCTTCCTGCTGCCACCTCAAAACCCTGCTTTTAACACAGTCCCTGAGGCTGCCCTACCTCTTTATCCCTCTGGAATTCCTCTTCCTAGCAGTGCTTCCTATTGCCGTCTCCTGCTGGTGGACCTATCCATCTGCCTACACCCTCCCGTTTCCTCTGTTGAATTATGCCATCTCTCCCCGTCTGGTTGTCATTCTGTGTTCAACCTCCTCCATTCTTACATTGTATTCCATTTTGATTGGGTGTGTGTTTAAGGAATGTTGTTGAGTGGATTTTTTCAATCATCCCAATTATTACAACATATTATTGCAAGTGTAGAAATGTTGAAATAGGTACCTGTGGGAAAACTACCTTTTCTGCTTGGTCACCTCTACATTTTCATCTACTGCTGTCTTGAATTTTACCCCTGCTAAGTAGGAGGAGAGTGCCTTTGCTTCTCCTTTAAAAATTATTTAATTGGCTTATTCCTAATTGTCACATTCAAGTTTCCTGTAAATCCCTAGTACATGAATTGAAAGTGAAGCCAGGGTCTGAGAGTTAAATTGCACTTGTGTAATTCAACATCTATTGTGCCATCACCTACAGCAGCAATGCAAGCATAGCTTCAGGTCTATCCTGTGTAGCATGACTGCTGCAGCGCACAACCTGCAGTGGGACTGCTAAAATAACACTTTTTGTCAGGTAAAAACCTCTCTTTTGAGCATTAGTAAGCCCTGCTTTTGTATGCTTTGTAGGCCACAAAGCAGTGAGAGATGGAGAAAATTGATCTTGTGTTATACCTAGAGTAACAAAACCATAAAGAGCTGTACTATGTAGAAACCCGGAGTGCATGGATCAGCTAGAAAAATCATTAACCCACTATTTTCAGTAGTTATTAACAGTACAACTTGTTTAATTTTGTTAATATGAACAGAGTATTTAGGTAAATTAGCTTTTAGAAAGTTAGCCTTTACCTATCTGAGTTTTCAGAAGGTAATGGCATAGCCTTTGCCAGCTCTCAGCCTGTGCTCAGTAGTTGTGAAATGACCCCGATGGGCAAACAATAGATTGACCTTAAAGGGCAGAGGTGATTCCTCTGAACTTGGTAGAATATTCAGAGTGGGGGCAGTGGGGATCCTGTGACACCACACGGTCAGATCCTGTGCAACAGGTCTGTTGAGTCACAGGTAACACTTGGAACACATTGGAAACTGGGAGACCTGGGCTCCAAGACAATTCTAGTGCATGCCCTGTCTGGGTGCTGGAAGGTCCTGCTTTTGTCCTACTAGACCTCTGTCTCTGGATTTGTTGTGGGAAAAGAACCTGCTTGAAACTGTATTTTAGTGTTAGTTGTGGGAGGACACTGCTAAGTTCCCTATGACACTAACACACACACACAGATCTTTGAGTCCAAATTTAATGTGTGCGAAGACTTTTGTGATCTTAAAAATGCTACGATAAATGGCATTTTGGGTCTCTTTGCAGCAAGGCAAACAGGAACTGTTGAAAAAGTGGGTAGGATTACCCCAGGGAACTTTTACCCCACTGGTTATAGAGGACTCAGAAGTCCCCCCACCCCCACCACCACCACTAGCTGGGGCCAGGTATAAATGTGGAATCCTCTGGAACCCTCTTCAGATAAAATTATGGATAGTGACAGGAGGCTGTACCTAATGTCTGTTACCTGAGAGGAGTCCTGAAGGAATGGACCTTCTCCACGTTGTACCAAGGACAAAAAAGTAGACTGCAATGGAGAGTTGGCTGAACTCCTGTGTTGCTGCAGGAAGACAAGAACTTGCAAGAGGTCTTTTTCTGGATGCACCCAGCTGACGAGGGGCAACAGGTTTAGGACTCGACCTTTCTATTGGCCTCTGCCGGACACCCTGTGTGTCTCTAAGTGCCTCCCGGAGATCCTGGGGAGCTTCAGATGTGCACTCCTCTGGTTAATTGGGACATAAATCTTCGACCGGTATAAACCTGATTCGTGTATCTCAAGAATGCTCCCTCACGAACTGCCTGAAATTTCACCTAGCTCCTGCTTTATCACCACCCTAGACTATCATTGGCTCATAGGACTTTTTGGCACTATTCTAATTAAAAACTTTAAACATTCATATCCACTGTTCCTCTTTTTGATTTCGGTTATTTTGGTGTCATTTTATTTATTCAATTTTACTTTGTTCCTCTTGTTGCTAAAATAGTAACTTGGGATTTTTGTTATTTGGCATTTTGCCTTTATTACTGTTTTGGTATTGCAGAAATACTTTGCACATTGTCCTTATTTCAGCCTGTCTGCTCTGTGCCATAGCTTAGAAGAGGTTGAGCTCAGGTGAATTTAGTGACAGTATGAGTTCACCCTGGCCAGGGTTATGATTATCACTTGAGGTGTTGCCCACCCCAAAGAATATTCCAGTTTCCTACAGTACCTATTAGCTTGCAGGAACTATAACAGAAATACAAATGATTTGATGCATCGGAAGGCTAGTAGAAAAAAAAATAAAGGTGATGAAATCACCAGTGGTGAAGATAGGGGCATAAGGAACTTGAGCCTCCCCACCTCCTTGTAAAGTACATGGAGGGGCCCCCTCTCCCACCTAGTCAGGAGCTCTCAGGCTTGGGGCCCACCGTCGTACACAGTTTATTGTGCCTAAGATGGCCCCCTCGAGCTCAGCCCCACTCCCTTGCACTGCGTGGGCTGCAGGGGGCTATTGTTACGCCAGCGGGTGAAGAGTTTTATAAACAAAATTACTTGAGGTTTGACATATGAGTAGCAAAACGATGAATAATAGACCGATGAAACCAAACAAACATCTTGAAGATTAGAACAGATCATAGATATTTGAAAGATGTGTTAGTCACGCCAAATATATGTTTGTTTAAACAGCGCGTTAGCTTCCTCTTCTTGAGTGTGTGCATGATGTAACACAAGGCATAAAATAAAGTGATTGGTAAACAGTATGAAATCACAGTTTATGACTATGAAACATAAGGCATATGACATTAAAAAGTATAGACGGGGAAACCATTAAGTAGGTAGGTGTGCATAGTTAGAGAACTTTTGTGAATTCATTACTGAGATTTTAAAATATCGAGCATGTCCTAATTAATTTAGTGTCCACAAGTTCACCAAAATAATACAGGGACGCATGCATGGAAAAGAATTATAAATAATAACCTGGGAGACATTTTAAGTTATACATGAATTAACACAGAAAATATTTCTCACAATACCATTCTAAATTTTTCCTTTTAGCCCCAAGTGGTTAAGAGAATCAACCTGCAGCTATTGAAATCTTCCACACAAACCTGACCACAAGTTTGATCTCATAACAGCCCTAGTGATGGCATGACTGTACCACTAAAATACAGTGTGCATGGCACCCCCAAAAATCTCGTTCTCCAAATCCAGAGGCTTCAAAAGATATCTGTATGAACTTGAAGAGGCAAGGCCACACAGAGCCAGCGTTCAAAGCTCCATACTTGCTACCAGTAGCTATCAAAATCAGGTTTAAAATACTATGCTCCGTCCGAAATCCTTTGTAAGTTCCACATTCATATTAAGACTGACACCCCATTACATGACTAACTGGGCCCTTTAATCTGAATCTGCACATCACATCACCTAAAGAGTACCGAATGAGAACACCCACACACATAACTGGGACCTAAAGTGGAATACTTCTAAACTGGAATGCTATGAAACCAAATCTGAGGGCAAACAGAACTACATGAATTTCAAGAAATACCAGAACACCATACTGTTTTCATTGTCTTCATCTGAGCTTCCTGTTTGAAGAAACTGGAATTATGTCTATCAAACCGGCACCTGGATGATAGAGAATCACAAAATGTTAATGGCTGTCGGCAAAATAACCTTGTTTAGTGATTATACAAACATATGCTTGCTGCAGTACTTCAAATTGTGTCTTTTTCCTTTCTCCTTGGACAAGGCTGCTGCTCCTCACAGAGGCCTTGAAGACCCATGTTGTCAAGCCTGCAGGGAGATACTCACTGGAATGTGGCTTCAGAACCTGGAGGTATGATTGTGATGACTTTCCACTGACTGAGGGATCTGGAGAATGGGGGATGCAGTTGGTCAGTTTTCCACCTAGCCAGTTGGTGAACACCTTAGCCACCATGGTCAGGGAAGCATCTTGGCTACTCCTACGCCCTCACAGCAGTCAATTACAGCTCACCTTCCTCAACACCCCCCAAAGTACTCCTCCATAAAACCCTAGAGGACATGGAGGCTCAGCCCCAGGGCCTTCAAGAGCTTGCTTTTAGGCTGCTTGAGCACACTCAACACCTGCCGGTCCCTTGATCCTGGGGGGTGAAAGTAGGTGGCGTGGGCTGCCTACCTACCCTGGCTTAGGTCTCTCCCATTATGATTTACTGACTGGCAAAAAATCATTAAACTCAATTCTATAGTTGTGAGATGATCATAAAGTGGTCACAATTAGACGTCCAATATTTAATTTATGCTTGCCTTGAAGAGATTCCAGACGTTTTCCGTAAGTGGCCCTAAGATAACTAAAGGTGATGACACACATGCTTCAGGAGTTTTCTTAACTTTTTTCTCATGACCAGGCTCTTGCTTGGGAGCTCTTTATCACTGTTTTGATAGGCTCTCTTCTTCAGCCTCTTGTTAGGAACGTCCACAGTTCTGAAGATCACTAGCCCTAAAAGACACATTTACAGAACTCAGCCCCCTTTCCAAATATTGTCCAATTCCTCCTCTACCTCCCCTCCGGTACTGGATTCTGTAAGTCCCTGGCCCTGGGCCTGATGCCCCCCTAACAAGTCAGATACCGATTCTTGAGGTATTTTAACCCCACTGTACACTATATCATCGTTTATCAACCTCCTTAAGGTGCCCTTGATAATAAGGATGCTTGGGAGGAAGTAGCCAATAGGTTTTCTGCCATTAGGGAAAGCCGCCTCTCAGCCAACTTAATTTAGTTGACCACAAAATCAACAGCTCTTACCAAAAAACTGTCAATCGTTGTACCTGGATGTTTGTTTTGCAAACCCAGTACCCTTCTTTTCCCCATGGCCTTTTATAAAAAGCCTCTGACTGCAGAACCAAAAGACCAAGAGGGAGGGCCCTGCCTCTGTCGTGCTATGACAGCTAAGAAGGGCCATTTCTTGGCCCAGTCTTCACCTGTGTCTGGGTGCATCACGCGAGCGTCCCACACAGTGGGTCCTTCTGGCTACCCTTATGCACCTCTGGGCACAGGGGATGAGGAAGCGGCCCTCCTATGCTGCGTTGATGGCTTGGAGATGGAGTTTCAGGCTCCCCCCCAGTCCAGATACAAGTGTGTCCCACCCAGCAGAAACTCCTGGCTGCCCTTATGCACCTCTGGGCGCAGGGGATGACAAAGTTGCCCTTCTCTGCCATGTTGTCTGCCTCAATGAAGGCTGGGAGATGGAGTTTCATGCTCCCATCAGTTGGGACATCCCACACTGCCCTTATGCATCTCCAGAAGCAGAGGATGACGATGCGGCCCTCCTCTGCCACGTTGAAGGCTGGGAGATGGAGTTTCAGGCTCCCCGTGGTCCAGATGAAATTGCGGCCTAACAAGGCAAAAGTGTAGGTTGATGTTTACTAACTACATACAAGGATTGGTGATGGCCGGATTAGATTTATTGGTAATCTTGCATGACGTTATCCACAGGGGGGTGTGAGTGCATAGATTCAGCAACGCACTCAAGGGATTGTAAGGATGTGAGAGTGAACATTGTGTTCATATGTTTCTCTTGCCCATTTCATTGCAATTTTTCTAGCATTTATGTAGACATCAACCTTGATAATACCCTAGCATGCAAGAAATGCACACAGCTTGGAGATATATTGTTCTATCTCATTCAGCGGATCTATTAGTACAGATTAGACTAATACAAATTATATGATACTAAACTCGCTTTAAACTTTTGCCTTGTTAGGTGAAATACCTGATGGCACATTTGTCCTGGGAAGACCCTTATAAATTACTAAGAGGGTCAAAAGGTCAATAATTTTAGTGGGATTGTCTACTGCCCTAATTAAATTACTTACGTGAATGCACTTTGGATTGTTCCTTGCTTACCAGAGGTTTTAATTTCACCCCTATCTATATATGCATCACTGTAAATACTGTACTTCACTGCACTTTTGGAGCACTGCGCTGTCTGCACTTTCACTGATTTTGCTGACATTTACATGTATGTCTGAGAATAAATACAGCAAAATGATTTGAAAACCTAGAGAGTGGGTTGGTCTGTGTGTATATTTACAAAAAAAGAGTCCCATCATCCCATTCTGAATTTAGCACATATTAATTGAAATAAGGTACCTAAGTGTTAGCCTAAGGGAGAGATAGGTCTTACAACAGTGAGAAATGACTTTAGAGGTTTTTCACTGTCAGGACCTAAATACACATCTAACATTTTACATACCATGCACCCTGCCCTATAAGCCTTTAGGGCCTACCCTAGAATTGACTTATAAGTATTAAAAAGGAAGGTTTAGGCCTGGAAAAAGGTTTATTTAGCCAGGCTGAGACAGTAGTTTCAAACTGCACAACAGGCTGCAGTGGCAGGCCTGAGACAAGTTTTAAAAGGCTACCTTGGTGCATAACACAATGTATGCTGCAGCCCACAAGCATTAATTTACAGGTACAAGTGATGCCATATTATAGATGTTTCTAAGCAAATTAAATGTGCCTATCAGGTGTATCTGTTGTAGGACAACTTTGCCATGTTTTAGGGACGAAACACTTTACCAGTCATTACCAGGGAAAAAAGTGCACAGAGTCCTAAAAAACAACAAAAATGTGTTCATCAAAAGAAGGCAAAAATCGGGGGTGACACTGCAGAGAGAGCCAGGTGCGACATCCCCACTTGGTGACTTGTCACTTCAGCCACCTTCTATTAGTAATACCTATGTACTTCCCTTTCCCAAAACCTAAACCTCTCTCATATATATCTCACTGAGCAGGTATAACAGTTTACTCACCGAGCTGGTGCTGCACAGGCTTTCTTTCGCAGGGTGCTAATTGACTGGTCTAATGGACCCGAACATGGAAGACATTGCAGGAAGTTTCCTATTTTGAGTGGGGCAGGCAAACCAACAAAAGGATCTTTCAATTTAAAATAAGACAGTCATTTACCGAACCCTGCATTCTATATTTATCTTACATAAAGGTAGTCTAAATATTAAATGTAACAAGGTTATATACTGTTGGAAATTGGTTTACGGTTGAGAGGAGTGAAACTCTACTGGAGCAGAAACCACAATCTCTGTCAGGGTAAAAGAGAAACAAAACCCAAAATAACCTGTGCTTATCTCTATGGTAGCTTGGTACAAAAGCAGTCAGGCTTAACTTAAAGGCACTGTGGAAAGTATTTATGCAGCGCTTCAAACAGGAATATCGAGGAAACACAATGCAAGAAAAATCCCACATCAATTTAGGAAAATATAATAAAATTTACCAAATTATGTGAGATCAAAACATCCAAAATTCAATCAGTAGAACAGGAGATATCGAGTTTTAAAGATTTAAGTGAGCCACCAGCTCAGGCGACGGTGAAGGAATGCATGTCAAATACAGGGACCAAGTTGAGCCTGCTGAACAAAATACCTTCAATACTGGTTTGCAGAGCATTGGAAGATCCCGTGTTGAGTATACGTTGTGTGGTGGCTGTACTGAGGAAGCTGCTGGGTTTCATTGCAAAGTCCTGCATCGTTGTCGAGATACAGTCTACGAGGGGCTTGAGATGTGAAGTACTGCACTGAGGATGTATCGTGCACTGCAGATTCTGAAGACACTGCTGGGCTGCGATGTGAATTCCTGTATCGTCGTTGAGGATGTCATCAATGAAGGGCTTGTGATGCGAATGGTCTGCGCTGAGGATGCGTTGCACAATGGCAGTTCTGAGGACACTGCATGCTGCGATGTGAGGTCCAGCATATGGGATGCATCGTTCCGTGGCGGTTGTAATATGGCAATGAGGAGATGGGTGTGCTGCATCAGTTCTGCTTACAGGACTACATCTGGTCTGGCAGAGCACCTTCAGCCCTCTTTCAAGGGTCCATGACTGGGGTAGCACCACTTGGAGTGCACGATTCACAGCCAACAGAGACCAGGTGCTGGGTTCAGGATGGATGGAGCCTTTTCTATCCCTGAGGCCCTGATCAGGAGGAGAACCAACAAGCCCTTAGAATCACTCTGGTAGCCCTGGGATTAAGATGGGGGCCAGTCTTCTCACTCAGGCAGCAGGGCAACAGAGCTTCAGTCCTTCTTGCAGAGCAAGACAGCAGTTCTTCTTAGTTTTCCACAGGTCCAGGGGTGTACTGAAGTGTTGGGTCTGAGGGTTCAATATTTATACTTGGTGTCCACTTTGAAGTAGGAGAAGATTCTAGAGGCTTCTACCCCCAGAGGTGCTTGGAATTTCCTGCCTCCATGCCCTGGCACCAGCTTGCCTGGGGTCACAAAAGACTAGTGTCTAAACTCTTTGTGAGTGTGCTGGGCAGAGCTTTTGAGATGTGCAAGTGTGATAGGTGACATCTCCTCTCCCACATCAAGTCAAAGATGGCTCAATTCTGCCATGACCTATTCTCCCTTTGTTCCACTGTTTAGGCAAGCTGCATCTAGTCATGTGACCCAGGATACGGGCTGCAGGTACCAAAAAATTGAGAAAAAAATACCAATTTCCAAAAGTACAATTTTCCCAATTCTTACTTAAAACCCAACTTTACTATTAAATACGTTTTTTAATTACAGTTCTTTAGACACCAAACTCAACATTACTACCCGCTCCCAATTGAAAGTAATCACATATTAAATGTTATAAATTAACCCAATGTTATCCTATAGAAGAGGTAGGCCTTTAGTAGTGAAAAGCAAATTTAAGAGTTTTTCACTAGCAGGGCATGAAAACGTTGAATGTACATATCACATGTTTAGAGCCTACCCCAGTGGTGCCATATATACATATTAACATGCAAGGTTTAGGCCTGGTAGAAGGTTTTTTGTCAGGTGAAAACAGTAGGTGTAAACTACACACAGGCTACAAAAGCAGGCCAGAGACATGCGTAAAGGGATAACTAACTGGGTGACACAACGAGTGCTGCACGATCCCTAGTACTATTTGATCGACAGACCCTGAATACATGTAGTACAACGTTACTAGTGACTTACAAGTAAACTGAATGTACCAGTTGGATATAACCCAGTTATACCACGTTTAGAGGCAAAAGCACATGCACTTTAGCACTGACTATCAGAGATAAAGTGCACAGAGTCCTAAAGCCAACAAAAGCAAAATCAGCAAAAATGGAGGAGTAAGGAAAAAGGTTTGGGGCAAGACTTCCCTGGGGCTGCCTTGGCTGACATATACATTATGGGTGAAGTATAGTTTGTTATTATGCACCCATGTTCAGGTCTGGTGGCTTTTTCAACAGCTAGATTCTCTGTGGGGCGCATAGACTAGAAAAATAAAAGTACAGTCTAATAGTCCTGGGCAGAATTTCAATTACACCTGAGTAATTAGAATTATTTTGGTAATTCCATGTTACTCTTTTACTTGGATTTAAAAATAATTATGTGATTATACCTCCTCATCTAACTAAGAGTCATTTACGGAAAAAATCCCAACGCAAGAGTAGATTTAGTGAGCATTCAGCTGCATTTGCAGCTGTTTCTTAGTGCAAACAAAATCCTCATGTCCATTTTGGATGCAAGGGTGCATTTTGCTCTAAGAAAACAGTGGTAAAAGTCAGTTTTAAGCTGGGGGAAGAACCCACACTGAGAGCACATTTAGGGCCTGATTTAAGAAAAATGGCGTTGCACCCAGCGCAGCACCACTTTTCTTGTGCCCCTGAGCGCAAATATGGCACACCATGGAGGTAGTTAGGGGAACTAGCGTAAAAATTTCTGACGCTAATTCGGAGGTTTGCAGGAATAGTGTCAAAAACGTTTTCACTAATTCTGCAAAGCCCATTGTAAACAATAGTGTGCTTCCTTTTAACGCCTGCTCTGAGCAGGTGTTAAAAGTGCTT
This sequence comes from Pleurodeles waltl, assembly GCF_031143425.1. Lineage (NCBI taxonomy): Eukaryota > Metazoa > Chordata > Amphibia > Caudata > Salamandridae > Pleurodeles > Pleurodeles waltl. Next base: position 268,110,806 of record NC_090440.1, read on the forward strand.
AAAAAAATGTTGTAAATAAATCTCCTAGATTTCTTTGTGTCATTTTTTCGGAAACCACTAACGGGGGAACAACACCTTTGCAAACATTATGCGTGGTGCAGGATAATATAGCACAAAGGGTTACAAAGTGGCACAAAGCATGCATTGCACCATTTTGTGAAAATGGAGCTGCGATTTTGACACTAATCTGGTGCAAGGAGGTGCTAGGGGCTCTTAAATCTGCCCTTAAAGTGTGAGCAAGCAGCCACTCGTGCTCAATATTTATGTTCTGCTGCATTTATTGCTAATTATTCACCAAAATGCATTCTTGTGCCCATTGTGGATGCAAGGGGTATTTTTGCGCTGACATAGCTTTAAATGCGAAATTGCAGTTCTCACATAATTCAAGCATAATCTCACAGAATTTGTAGGTAATTCCACATGATTACGCTACACTGAATTATGCAATTTACGCCCACCCCCACAGATTACCTGCTCCTATTCTACCATTGAGTGTCATTTTCAGCACCTGGAACTCATTTGGATGGAGTGGGGAGGATGGTGAGGGCGACTTTATACATTTTTTTACCTTTCTACTTTAGAAGCTTAGAACTGATTATGCCACATCAGCCCCATTGTTTGTGGTGCAAATAGATACCAGTGCTAACGCATCCCTTCATGACTAATTATTACACATTGGGACTCGTTTTAGGCCAATGAATCTTTTGACCCTGATTGAAGACACCTTAGGACGAGATAGCTAATCAGCATATAAATCAATACGTCAATAATGTCATCAATACTTATTACAACAATGCATTTCACCTTAGTCAATGACATTTAATCAAACTCAAGACACCACCATGACCTTTCAGTCATGAATAACCACACCAGTTTAGTATGAATTTTGTGATATTTATTTCCTATTTGTTACAATTCTACTAGCAAGTTTTTTAGTCTTAAAACCAAGAAGCACATTAGCATAGTCACAATATGGCAACTCTGATAAGATTTCATCAAAGCAAGAATCACGAACATTAGAACATAACAAGGCGTGAACATAGGCTATCCTTAACAGAGTAACATTAGCGCATCATTCAACAAAGCATAGATTCAGTCAATTGTCTATTTGCGTCAGTTTAGTGAACCCCTCACCTAACCTCGAATTAGCATTGGCATGTTGGGCTTCATGCAAAATAATTTAATAACAGCAATTTGGAAAACATCTAGCTATGGTCTCTGTCAAAAGAAAAGCAGTTGGTACCTAGAAAGGAAAAGCAAACAGACAATTACAATTTCATTGTCATATAGTTACCGTCCAAGTTTGGGTCAGCACTCAGGTTCGGTCTTCGTCTTCAGGACATCAGTTGATTCGCCATCAGTCAGGAACTCAGCTCAGTTAAAAGGGGCATTTCCCTCATAAGGTAAATGGGCAATCTAAGGACAAGGATGGTTCTAACTAAATTATCAAGATACTAGTCAAAGTGACAAAGGTGGTCCTTACAACCCTGGCGGTGGGTGTTAAAGCGGCAGTAAGACCGCCAACAGGCCGGCGGTAAAAATTTTGCAATTGCGACCGTTGCGGAAACCGCCAGCAAAGACAGCCACTTTAACACTCCGACCGCCACGGTGGTACAAACAAACAGCGCAGCGGTCACCGCCAACAGACAGGCGGAGGAAAAAGTACCGCCCACAGTATCACAACCTACCAATCCGCCACCTTTTCTGGGGCGGATTCACCGTGGATAAAAACACGGCGGAAACAGAATTTCAAAGGGAAAACGCTCACCTCCACACACCCCACGAGGAACTAGGACACCATGGAGCCGGAACTCCTAATTCTCCCTGCAAAAGTCTTCCTGCTCCTCTACCATGAGCACAAACGCCAGCGGCGAAGACCACGGTGAGTACTGCACCTACGACACAGGGGAGGGGGAGGGAAAAACAGGGACACACACAGGCAACACCCCACCCCCATCCCCACCCACCACAACACACACACTAATCCATATTGATACATCACAGTTACACCCCCAAAACCCCTGGAAGAATGCAAAGACAAAAGAAAATTAGTGTAACCATTGTAATATATTAAAAGCAAGTAGACAAAAATATATGAATACACCATTAACAAAATACACACCAATCATAGTAGTCCAGGTAGTGCTCCAATTAAGTCAGTGGAACACTGGGCCCACACGGTATGGGCGAGGCCCACACAAGATCCCCGACCATGACAGAGAGAACACTGCCGGGGCATCAGACAGCAACTAAACAGGCACCTCAGGGGGAGGGAAAGGGGGGCACCTCAGCCGGTTTGGTGCACAACGCCAAATCCACGAGGGGGCCACATGCCCACTGTTCAATCCTGGGGAGTGCAAAGCCACAGTCTCTCAAGTCTATACAGTGGGTGGTTTGCCCACTGTTCCATCTTGGGGAGTGCAAAGCCACAGTCTCTCAAGTCTCTACAGTGGGTGGGTTGCCCACTGTTCAATCATGGGGAGTGCAAAGCCACAGTCTCTCAAGTCTCTACAGTGGGTGGGTTGCCCACTGTTCAATCCTGGGGAGTGCAAAGCCACAGTCTCTCAAGTCTATACAGTGGGTGGGTTGCCCACTGTTCCATCCTGGGGAGTGCAAAGCCACAGTCTCTCAAGTCTATACAGTGGGTGGGTTGCCCACTGCTGCATCCTGGGGAGTGCAAAGCCACAGTCTCTCAAGTGGATAACAGTGTCCACTGGTTCTGGAGGGGGCTTTGAGCCCAGGGTGCTTCATCCTGCCAAGGACAGAGGTAGAGGATGTATCTCTCCACTGGTTCTGGAGGGGGCATGGTGCCCAGAGCGCTTCATCCTGCTAAGGACAGAGGTAGTGGATGACAGTCTCCACTGGTTCTCGAGGTGGCTTTGTGCCCAGAGTGCTTCATCCTGCTAAGGACAGAGGTAGTGGATGTATCTCTCCACTGTTTCTGGAGGGGGCTCTGTGCTGTGGCTACGTGCCCCACTGGCTGCCCTGGTGGCCGGTGCACTCCAGATTCCAGTGACTACAGGCACCACTGATCTTGGAGATGTTGTGGCTGAGGTGCTAGTTCGGGACCTAGGAGACGGACGGGGTTGGGGAGGTGTGGGAAAGAGGTCAAGGTTGGACAGGAAAAGTTTCTTGGAGACACTGGGATGGTTAGCTGGAGAGGGTTTGGGAGTGGAGGAAGAGGTTGTGGTTGTAGGAGGTGTTTGTTTGCTGACTTTGGGTGAAGGTGCATGCGCTGGAGGCTGTCGTGAGGTGGATGGCTGTTGGGTGGGTGTGTGCCTGCGTTTGTGTATCTTGGGAGGGGGTGTCACAGACACACTGGGAGGGGACACAAGGGACGTGTGAATGGTAGTGGGGTGGTGACTGCACATGAGGGGGGTGTGGTGGTGGGTGTGCTGGTGATGGCAGTAGGGGCTGTAGAGATAGTGCATGCAGGTGTGAGTGTAGACAAGACTGGGAGGGAGGAGGGAGACAAGGTGGAGGGGGACGCAGTGGAGGCAGTGGATGTTGGTGTGTCTGCATGTGTGTGATGCTTGCTTGAGTGCCTGTGGGATGTGTGGTGCTTATGTTTGCCTGAGCTTCCCTTGTGGGTTGACGTGTGTGCATGCTGGTCTAGAGGTGTGCTTGGGATAGGCTGGGGTACAGGGGATTGGGTCTGGGTGGAGGAAGTTGGAGGGGGGAAGCTAGACACAGGGACAATGGCTGCCATCATGGCTGAGGCCAGAGTCTGAAAAGCTCGCTGGAGGGCCGCCTGACCAGAATGAATGCCCTCCAGGAATGCATTGGTTTGTTGCAACTGCCTTTCTACACCGTGGATGGCTTTCAAAATGGTAGACTCCCCAACAGTGAGGGACCTGAGGAGGTCAATGGCCTTGTCACTGAGGGCAGCAGGGGTGACTGGGGCAGGTCCTGAGGTGTCTGGGGTGAATGTGATGCCAACCCTTCCGGGTGAGCGGGCACGGGGCAAAGGCTGAGGGGCTGCTGGGAGGGCGGTGCTGGAAGGGGGGGGTGTCGGCTGTTCCTGTAGATGGGGGGGCACAGATGTTGGCGCCACCACAAGGGAGCTCCCATCAGAGGAGGAGTCCGTGTCACTGGTCTCAGCTCCTGTCCCCGCCATGGAGCTCCCCTCGCCCTCCGTCCCACTGGTGAAGTCCGATTCCGTAGTGTGGCCCTCCATGGCCATGTGGGATGCAGCCCCCTCGTGCTCCGGTGCCACTGCTCCTCCGCCTGATGATGCTAATGCACACAAGAACAGGGAGACCACAAAAAGGGGGGGGGACGACAGAAGAAAGACATATTGAGTGCATGCATTACCGCTACCGTTGGCGGACACGACAGACACACAGGGGCATGACTAGGTGTACTTGGCACTCTACAGCGGTGCAGTGGGGTGCCACATGGCCTGCCTTACGGAGGGACCTTGCCTACGGAACTCGCCCTGGCCTAGGGAAACCCACAGCCTAGCTCCCCCACCAAGACCCCTCCATGGCACGCAAAATCAGCAGAATGAGAGTGTACTCACCCCCTTGTTGCTGCTGTGATGCCCTCAAGCGCCCATCCAACTCCGGGTACGCCACCACCAGGATCCTGAACATCAGGGGGGTCATGGTGCGACGGGCACCCCTCTCACGTTGGGAGGCCATCCCCAGCTGAGCCTCCGCCTCTTGCTCCAGCGGCGAATGTCCTCCCATTGTTTCCAGCAGTGGGTGCTCCGTCTGTGGTAGACCCCCAGGGTCCAGACGTCCTTGGCGATGGCACGCCAAATATATTTTTTCTGGTGGGTGCTGACCTACATGATTTGTACAGGGGGAAGAGAAACTTGTTACCAACTGCACCGTCACAGTCATTGGCCCCCATCCCTACCCTTGGCATGTGGCACATGCACTCACCGTCGTTTAATGCATGCCGCACTCTCCCCCTTTCCTTCTTACGTCCACCCCTCTCCACATAGGCATAGCCCATACAGCATTCTCCCAGTGTACTTACCTGTTTGTCTGGAGGACCGTAGAGTAGCGTGTACTGGGGGAGGACCCCATCCACGAGTTTCTCCAACTCCTCTGATGTGAAGGCAGGGGCCCTTTCCCCAGACACTCAAGCCATTGTCTCTTCCAGACCGAGGTCACAGCAGCACTTGCAGTGTAGGTCCTCTCCTGTCGAAGATCAGGAATCGAGTGATTGAACAGATAGAAAATGGCGGTCACGTACGCTGCGCTGCATACGTCACCGCCGGCGTACATCGTCATTGGCTCCTGGGACCCATAGGGTCCAATGTTAACCAATGCAGCATTGTGCCGCAGTCTTCGACCGCCTACCGCGATGGTGTACAACGCCAGCGCAGTTACCTCACATCCCATTTTCCCACTTTGCAGGTCAGGCAGCCGCCATTTCTGGGGCCCACATGGCTTCATTTTCAACTGCGTCACACATACCTAGGCCTAGACTCAACACACATACAGGCCACTTTTTAGATTATGATTGGTGTTCTGTGTAAGCTGGGGGTACGTACCTCTGAGTTGTTTGACTCTGTGCTCGCTGTTTTCCTTCATAGGCACCGTCCGCTGGGACATGTGAGGAAATGGCGGCATCCTCCGGTGTACCGACCGTTGGTGGACCTGTCGACAATGGCGGAAAGACATGTAATCATCACATACAGGCTTGACCGTGCCACAATCCTGGAACTGTGTACCCAGTTTGAGCCAGACCTGATGTCAGCTATCCGCCATCCCACAGGAATCCCCCCTCAAGTGCAGGTGCTGTCAGTGCTCCATTTCCTTGCAAGTGGGTCATTTCAAACAACAGTGGCCATAGCATCAGATATGTCCCAGCCTATGTTTTCCAACGTGTTGTCCAGAGTGTTGTCTTCCCTGCTGAAACACATGCGGAGCTACATCGTTTTCCCTCAGGTGGAGGATTTGCCTACAGTGAAAGGTGATTTCTATGCCCTGGGACATATCCCCAACATCATAGTTGCCATTGATGGGACACATGTGGCTTTGGTACCCCCGACAGGAGTGAACAGCTGTACAGAAACCGGAAGAGTTATCATTCGATGAATGTACAGATGGTATGTTTGGCCGACCAGTACATCTCCCATGTGAATGCCAAGTACCCTGGCTCAGTGCATGACGCCTACATCCTGCGGAATAGCAGCATCCCTTATGTGATGGGGCAACTCCAGAGGCACCGTGTGTGGCTATTAGGCGAGCACCTGGAAGCTAGTCAGTGGGAATGGTTGTCTGGGTCTGGGGATATCCCTACAGGTTAGTGTGTGTCTAACAGTTGTCCCTCGCCATTTGCAGGTGACTCTGGTTACCCCAACCTGTCATGGCTACTGACCCCAGTGAGGAATCCCAGGACAAGGGCAGAGGAACGCTACAGTGAGGCCCATGGGCAGACTAGGAGGGTGATCGAGCGGACCTTCGGCCTCCTGAAGGCCAGGTTCAGGTGCCTCCATATGATAGGTGGATCCCTATTCTGCTGTATGCTTCACATCTTGGCTTTGCGACTACAGATGCCTTTTCTGCAGGAGGATGGTCCAGATGGCGGTGTTGTTGCAGCTGTGGAGCCTGTGGACAGTGAAGACGAGAAAGCAGAAGAAGAAGACATGGACAACAGGGACTCAGTGATCCAGCAATATTTCCAGTGAAACACAGGTAAGAATACTAACCGGCCTACTACATGTACTTAAACACTACTACCTCTCTACTGTCTGTCATTTTCACCCAGTGTATGGTCACTGAGTTGTCACTTTCCCTTACGATTTCACAGATGTGGGTCCCACAGTGTGACATCTGCTTTGATTCCTCATGGACTACAGCTGTGTGACATAGGTATGTTGACATTAGAAATGAAAGAGCTTTTTGCCACAGTAATTGCTAATACAGTATTCTGAAATCACAGACTGACTCAAGATTGTTTTGTGCTTTAAGGGTGTTTATGTTAGTGCTCAAAATTGGATGGGGTAGTAAAATAGTGAGGGGTGATGGTGGAGGAATGTCCATGGCAGAGTCCAGTCTATTAGTCTCACAGGTGCATTGCCCAAATGGGCATAGGAAGTGGAGCTGGGGCAGTTTAAGTATGGACAGGGTGACAAAGTGGGACAGTAGGATGACAATCAGGGTGGTCTAATTTCTTGGCGGGGGTCTTGGCATCGTTCTCTGTCTCTGTCCTGGATCTCAGGGACCGTTTGCGAGGTGGTTCTCCCTCTGCAGGGGGTGTGGTGCTGGTGTGGTGGTCCTGTCCACTAGCACCGGCACAGGTGGTGGGCAGTTCAACGTCCAGGCTAGTGTCAGGGGCCCCTTGTAGTGCCACAGTGTCCCTCCTGGTGTTGAGTACTTCCTTCAGCACCCCTACGATGGTGCCCAGGGTGGAACTGATGGATCTGAGTTCCTCCCTGAAGCCCAAATACTGTTCCTCCTGCAGCCGCTGGGTTTCCTGAAACTTGGCCAGTACCGTTACCATCGTCTCCTGGGAGTGGTGGTATGCTCCCATGATGTTGGAGAGGGCCTCGTGGAAAGTGGGTTCCCTTGGACTGTCCTCCCCCTGTCGCACAGCAGCCCTCCCAGTTCCCCTGTGTTCCTGGGCCTCCGTCCCCTTGACCGTGTGCCCACTACCACTGCCCCCAGGTCTCTGTTGTTGTTGGGTTGGTGGGTTAGCCTGGGTTCCCTGTAGTGGTGGACACACTGCTGATTGACGTGTCCTGGGGACGGAGGTATGGACCCGCTGGGTGGGTGCTGTGCTGGTGTTTCCAGAGGGGGGAAGGTCTGTGGTGGCCTGTGACTGGGTGAGGGGAACCGACTGTCCTGAGGTCCCCGATGGGCCGGGCTGGTCATCTAGATCCAGTTGGACAGAGGTGCTGTCATCACTGTGATCTTCTTCTGTTGGTGGTGTGGACATGTGTGGACCCTCCTGTCCGGTGATGTTGGGTAGGGGTCCTGCAGGGGTATAAAAGGATGTTTATTACATTTGTGTGTGGCATGGTGTGCAATGGGTGGGTGACCGTGTACCCCAGTGCTTGCATTCCTGTGCGGGACCTTGTGTGATGATGGTTTAGGGGGGTGTATGGGTATGTGCAGTGGCCATGCTTTAGTTATGGGTGTCCAAGCTTTGTTGTTGCATGCAGGGCTTGGGGTTAGGATGTGTGGTTTGTGATGTTGGGACATTTGTGAGGAGTTAGAGTGATGGGGTGAGGGTGGGGGTATGTGCTGGCATGCAGGTAGGGTGGTGCATGTAATAGTTAAGATTTGACTTACCAGAGTCCATTCCTCCACCTACTCCTGTGAGGCCCTCAGGATGCAGAATCGCCAAGACCTGCTCCTCCCATGTTGTTAGTTGTGGGGGAGGAGGTGTGGGTCCGCTGCCAGTCCGCTGAACCGCAAGGTGGTGTCTTGAGACCACGGAACGCACCTTCCCCCGTAGGTCGTTCCACCTCTTCCTGATGTCCTCCCGATTTCTTGGGTGCTGTCCCACTGCGTTGACCCTGTCCACTATTCTTCGCCATAGCTCCATCTTCCTTGCAATGGAGGTGTGCTGCACCTGTGATCCGAATAGCTGTGACTCTACCCGGACGATTTCCTCCACCATGACCCTGAGCTCCTCCTCCGAGAACCTGGGGTGTCTTTGCCGTGCCATGGGGTGGTGTAGGTGATGTGTGGGGTGGTGTGTGGGGTGGTGTGTGGGGTGATAAGTGTGCTGATATATAGTGGTGTGTAGTGTGAGGTGCGTGGAAGTTATGTGGGTGATGGTGTTGTGTGCCTGTGGATGGTAGTATTGTTGATGGTGGTGTCTCTCTCTGGCCTTCGTTCAGGATTTTTGGTCGTAGGGGTTTGTGGGTGATGAGGGTGTGTGTTTTATATTGTATTGGGTGTGTGGGAGGGGTGTGTGTATTTCGAATTGTCCAATGTGGTGGTGTTTTGGAGATGTGTGTGTATTTTGAGCGCAGCGGTGTGTACCGCCAATGGAATACCGCGGTTGAAAGACCGCCGCGTGGATTCTTGTGTCGTGATAGTGTGGGCGTATTTCTGTTGGCGTGACGGTGGAGGATTTGTTTTCGCCAGTTTATCACTGACCTTTGGTGTGGCGGACTTGTGTGGGTGTCTGAATATTGGCTGTTTCCGTGCTGTGGGTCATAATAGCTGGGGTGTTTTCCGCGGCCGCGGCGGCGTGTTGGCAGTCTTCTGCACAGCAGTATGCGGCTTTTACCACCAATGTTGTAATGACCGCCAAAGTGCCTGGATCATAGCAATTCGCATCAGCATCTCCCCTAATCTCTCTCCTATCCCTCCTGTTCTGATTTACTTCCTGGTGTCAAGGGTTTTTATCCCCTTTTCATTGTACATTCCCCTAAAATTTGATTGGACAAAGGGTTGCACCACACTATCTCCCTCCCATTAACTTTACATTAGCGCATCAAATTTGTCACCCCATAACAGTTCTCATTCATTTTATTGGTCCTTATGATTGACGTCTTTGGAGGTAAAAGGTTCTGTATCATTTCATCCTTCTGTAATTCTTTGCACATCTTCGGTCAGTGGCTCCATTGTCTGTACCGGTTCAGGCGACCTTGTACCTAACATTAATCTACATTGTTGCATTCAGCTAAAACATTTCTACAAGCAAGATGAACTTCATGAGAACGGATCTACTATGGTTACATTCAGCTTCTAGTTTGAAGGAAAAATAAGAGTTCATGTCCTTTAGCAAGTCAGCACACTGCACGTTTAGAAAAATACATTTAATATGAGAGTCAGGCAGCTAGGCCTCGACTCATGCTAACTAAGGCCTAAAAGATTTATTAGCAAAACTTTAGCATCTTAACCATTAATAATTAGTATAAAACCATCTTTAAATGTAATAATTCATCAACATTAGTCATTTTTATTAGTCCCCGTACATATTGGTGGCCACTCCCGGTGGGCACATTTCAAATCCACATTTTAGCAAAACATTAATACAGTTTCTATGCAGCATTATTGTACATTAGTTCATAAACATTTCATGTTAATATTTGGTTATATAAGCTACGCTCTCTCACCAGCCCAATAGATCTCACTACTGGGAGAATCAGATTACCGGGACAATTTATGGATGCGTGGTGAATTGGGGAAAAGTTGAAAGAGAGCCAGACCTATCACATTCAGCCAGGTTCACGCAGATAGCTCATCTGTTATAGAAGAAAGCGAAGAGTTAACATAATTTCCTTAGTATTTCTCAACCCATTAGCTGTTCTCAAATTAAATACCTAGAACACAATGTAAAATAGGGGACACATCTGGAGTTCAAACATATTTGTAAGCCTTAAATGTGAGACTGCATGAAAATGTTACCACTCCATTCCGGCTTTGTCCACCTTGGCAGCAGAGCCAAAACACAGAGCATAATCACCATGAGGTTCCTTGCAGAAGAAAAATCTTAGATGACAAAAGAAGAGAGAATATTTGAGAATCAAGCTAAACATAGTGCACAAAGTCTCTCCGGGAGAGGCATATACAGGTTTAAGTACAATTAACTAAAGTTAATACCATACTGAGACAAGTTGCTGCATGTATCCCAAATGATTGCTCACTCACTTAATAAAAAATGCAAGTTTATCTTTTCCCTTCTTGTTCCCCATAAAAATCACTTAGGGATTGCCACTCGAGCCACTAGTCAGCATTATTCTAAGTAAATCGCCTCTTTCTCATAGAAGTATATAGTCCTAGAGATATTGTTGATGGGCTATGCAGATTTTGCATTTTTTCAAAAAGAGACAGGCCTCTTAAACAAGAAAAGGAAAATAAATTAAGCCTTAGAGCAAGGGGAAACATAGAGGTTGAGAGGTGCTGAGATATGCGTTTAAGAGAAAGACAGTTTATCAGAACTCCCAAACAAACACAGCATAGCAAACCACACATTCTCACCCAAACATCAAAAGTACAGATTTACCTAAGCCCCTCCTATCTGACAATGTAATCATTTGATGTTTATTAATTAATCATGATAACCTAATGTCAAACCAGTGAGATATTAATCCATGTGTTTCTTTTTCTATGGAAGCCACACACATAAGCATAGCAGTCCTTCACACTTTGGATTAGACATCGGGCATCTTTTTGACAGGTATACACATGAACACAAATGGTGAGTTAGTTTGCTTTGTTTTTCAAAACTCAGTCGCAGGGCCAAAATTACTGTGTCCTCATTGATTATCCATGTGTGCCCTGTAGGCAGGACATTTTTAAGTTTATTTCTTGTACACATTTTAGCACAAACAAGTAAAAATAAAAGAAGATTTGTTATTTCCTATTTTCATAGCAAATATGTATGTCCTGTAACTACTGTATCACTTTGGCTTTTTAGCTCAGAATATTAAGTTCATTTTCGTATTCAGGGACTTTGTCTTGAGGGCGAACTCGCCCCATACTTTGGGAAATTACCTTCACTCAGAAATGTTTCTTCTGGAGTCAGATAATGTTTGTAAATTAAATATTTATTTTGATTATCGTTGGCTTTCCCACATTTTGAGGAGTCTGTCTGACTATGACAATCGGACTAGATATATCGAATATGTACCCAAAGGATACACTGATCACAGGACATGCTAGATATTCTATTTGCCAGCCTGCTGACATCTGACCACTCTTCCTTTTCCCTGACCAATAGATCAGTGGCTCTTGATTCAAGTTGAATTTTTCATGGTCACAAATGTAGTTTTGTAACATCTTCTCTATTGTCACAGTTGTTGACATTTTTTGTTTCTGTCTTTCCTGTGCAGTGTGCTTGATAGAGATGCCAAAACAGCCCAAAAACATTCAGCACAGAGGCTGGTTCATGTGATGCTGTTGGTGTTTTTGAAGCAGAAGGTGTATCTTACAATGGTGGTTATATTACCCGAGTGGGAGCTGCTGCTGAGAAATGCTTCTGGAGCCACCACCACGCTTTCTTGACAATCCATTTATTATAAATGGAAATGTTCATTATTGAAAAACAACGTAGATAGCCCATGTCTCTACTATAGTCCCAAGATAGTGAACAGTTGTACTCTTGTTTTTTTTGTAGTCTGATATTTGTATCCATATGAAGAATGAAGCAATTGACCAGCCAGCTGCTTCTTCACTGACATTGGTATAGGTTTATTTCACCTTAGACAAAAGGACCTGCAACAAGTGCAATAATGGGATGCCCTGGCTATCGACAATCCTCCTAGCTGACGTCCTGTGTTAGAATCTCAAAAGATCACTGCATTTTGGTCAGGCACTATTAGCCTCCCTTATCATAGCTTTGAAAGTTGCATCCTATCTCTTTTGTAGCTCATATTCTTTTGTAGACCAACTGTAGCGTGTTGCTGTGTGGAGAAAGTGAAGTGTCAACAGTTCAGGTATCCTGTATGAAGTCTTTTATGGGGACGCTATTAGCAAGTTTAATCATTTTGAACTACACCGGGCTTTCAGTACTGACTGAAAAGTGTCAGGTCATTTGACAGGTGATCAGTATGCTGATGAATGCCCCAAAAAGCATCAGAGGCTAGCCTTTGCTTTACCTTATTGAAGAGACCCAGGACCAGAATTATCAAGACTTAGGCAGTGCTGTGTTGCTCAGTGTTGTATTCGAATGGATCGCTGTGTTACGCCAGTTTCCTGCATCATCAATGCACCACATTTACCATTTGGTGCACCATGACACAGGGCCAAGAGATGTATCACAACGTGTGAGGCAAAATTGTACTTGCAGGACAATGTGCCATAATGCAACTGCTACCACTGAGATGCAAAGCTGATTTGCATGTCGCAAGTCAGCAAGTCAGCATTGCTTCATCCAGGAGTGGAATGCCTTGCACACAAGTATAAAAAATAGCCATGTATCATGACAGCAGTTATTTGTATCAACACCCTGTCATCTTGCACCATGGAAGGAGCGTCCAGAAAGCAGGAAGGCACCAACCGTGAAGATTTTCCTGAAGCTCAGGGAAAAAAACAAAGATTAACATTACAGAGGAGGAAAGCCACCTTTTGATAAGTGATGTGACCATAAATTAAAATTTATTTTTTATGACCTCAAAATTGCCATTAAACAAGAAGGATGCTTTATAGCAAGCAATAGTAGACAAGATTAACTGAGTACCTCCAACTAGAACGACTGTGGCTGTGTGCAAAAAAGGATGTCATGACCACAAACACAATACAAAAGAAAAGCTGGCCAGGAACCCTCAAGTCTGAAATGAGGACCGGAGGAGGACTGGATGTCAAGGAGGAGTTGAACCCACTGGAGGAGTAGGTGTCACCACTTATACAATCTGAGTTGGTTGCTGGAATCAGGGGCATGGAGAATGCTGATGAAGATGACCAAGAAGATGTACAGGGTGAGTGATAACATAATGCATGTAAAACATATGTGTAACTTTGCTATTTGAACACTTACAAACATAGGGCCACACTTACCAAACTGCCATGTAATGCAGAGCAGCAAGCAAAGCTGTAGTGCTGCATTGCATGAAAAGGTGAGAGCAGAAAGGCTGCATATATGTGAAAATGTGAAGCATTTATAATCTCTTTTGCTGTGGTGCACTATGCAGAGCCTAAAACCAATGCTGGTAGCCTTGAACCATAGGGTAAGGGTTTCTGATCTACAGGCAGGATAGTTGTTGTGCAGGAAGGGACACCTTCCTGTACAAAAATAATCAATAATCCTTAGAGGCATATTCTCTACCTAGGTGTGCTGCAGAGTGCAGCACATGTGGAAAGAAGAAATTAAGAGGAGAAATAAAGCTATATGTCCTTGAGAAGTCTCACTTGGGACAGCATACCATATTGAAGCTTTCCCAACTTTGCAAGTAAAAATAAATCTGGCAATAACCCAAACTCATGGATGTATGTTTGTAAATACCCATGCTCAACTATTGGAGGCCTTCCCATGGCAGAGTAAAGCAAGCTAGCGACTTGGGCTGTCCATATTTACTATGTTAAACAGAGCTACGCAAGTTGGGTATGTGTGGCATAAGGGCTTGCATTGACCTTGTGTCACCTTTTGTGACGCAAGGGCAACACAAGAGTTTGTAAAATGTTGGTTGGAGTGTACAGTACTACATTGAAATTGATGATAAAGGTACACCTGTGGTGCATTCAATGCAGGCTTCCATGTTATGTTATGACGTGTCATGACGTGCATTTGCAGAGCGTGGCTGATCACCCTTGAGGGTATTCAGGTGCTGTGTAGGGTAGGCCTGAAGGGGCAGGAGGAGATCATGCCTGTTTCATCTGGGAGAGCCATATCTTGAGGTTCCTTTGGAAGACCATGAGGGAGGAGTAAGTTATGAGGTGTTGTAGGAGGTAGGTCGAAGTCTTGGGTGTGAGGTATGAAAATGAGTGCCCTCCTCTTCTAGCTTACTTGATGTGAGGGAGGTCTGCTCTTTCCTGGGATGCAGAACGAAGGTGTCTGGTAGGTTGGTAGAAATTGAGGTTCGCTGGGCCAGTGTTGTGGAGAGTTTTGTAGACATGGTTTAGTAGCTTGAACTTACATCTTTCCTGGACTAGGAGCCAGTGGAGATAGGTGAGATATGGAGAGAACCCGTTTTTTTGCAGGATGTTCAGGATGCTGGTGGTGGCATGCTGATTGGTTTGAAGTCAGTGTAGAACATGGGTTGGGATTCTGAAGTAGAGGGTGTTTCTATAGTCAAGTCTACTTGTGATAAGAGCCTGGGTTACTGTTTGTCTAGTGTTAAGTGGGATCCACTTGAAAATCCTGCATAGTATTCACAGAATGTGGAAGCATGATGAGGTGACTGCTTTGATCTGTCTGTTCATGGAAAGACTAGTGTCCAGGATAATTATTAGGTTCCTTGCATGGTCTATAGAGGTGCAGGAGGGGGCCAGGTTCGAAGGGGCCACCAATAGGTGTCCCAGGGGGAGTGGTGGTTCCTGAATATCACAACGATACTGGTTGAGTCGGTAAGAGAGAGGATGAGCTATGTGTTGTCGGCCTCTGATACTATGTTGATGCAGTGGGATCTGACGGTGTCCGCAATGGGCATAATGCTTATGTTGAACAGTGTTGGTCTGAGCAACGATCCCTGAGGGGTTCCTCAGATGAGTTTCTTGAGTTCTGAGGTGTAGGGGGAACCTAACCCATTGAATTCTGTTGGTGAGTAAGGATTACCTCTTCTTGAAGGCCAATCTGCACACACCCAAGTGATGAAGCTTTCTGATGAATAGGTTGTGGGAGACTGTTTGAGGTGGAGGAGAATGAGGGCAGCCAATTCTCCTCAGTTGAGGATTCTTCTCATGTCATCAATGGCCACAATGAGGACTGTTTCTGTGCTGCTGTTGATGTGAAAGCCAGATTGAGAGCTGTCTAGCTGGTAATGGAGTTCTAGGTGGTCTGCAAGTTGGGTATTGATGGGTTTCTCTGTGACTTAATCTAGAAAAGGCAGTAATGAGATGGGTCAGTAGCCACTGAGGGAGTTGGTTGCTTCTATAGTGTATTGACTTCTGCATTTTTCCAGCAACACGGGAAGGTGTCAGTGGTTACGGAGGTGTTGATGATAGCAGTGAGCAAGGGGAAATGATGGTTCTTTAAGATTGTATATGAAGTGGGGGAATGGGTCTGAGGGTCTCCTCAGTGAATGGTATTCATTAGGAAAGTGATGCCTTTATTTGAGAGGGGCTTTCAGTTGTTTGGGTGCTGTTTAGCAATGAAGGGGGTGTCCTGCTAGGCATTCATGTTTGCATGCTGTGGGTCAAAAGTGCAGTAGATCTTGGCAATCTGTTTGAAAAAATATGAGAGGTCGCTGCAGAGTGCTTGGGATGAGATGATGTAATTGTTGGCAGCTGCAGGATTGGATAACTCCTTGATGATAGTTAAGAGTTCTTTGGCATTGTCAGGGCTGGCTTTGAGTCTGAGAGTTAGGGCCTTTTTATCTAGTGGTTGTTGGTGGTAGAGGCTGAAGGTGGCTTTCTATGTAGTTCTTGTGGTGGTGTTTTTGTTGAGTCTTCATTTTCTCTCAAGTTGTTTGCAGGACAGTGGTGCAATTCAAACATTCTGTGAAACATATATTGAAAAGCTTGGTATCTACTTTGAGGTTACAACGTGGTTGGGTTGGTCTTTCTGTAGGATTTTGGTCCAGTTTTCTTTAGGTATTTTGCCCCAATGTCTTGATGGTGCTTTGGGTTTTTCTGGGTGGGTGGCTTGGTGGGTGGGTACCTTCAAATATATGATGTAGAGTTCAGATAAACCAGGTAGGAGGAATCGTTTACTCATAACCCTTGTGGATTATCATAGTAAATGGTTTGTGATTAAGACTATGGAGCAGATTACAACCAACAATGTCATAGAATTTCTTACAGAAGTATTTTTGGAGGAGGGAATACTAAAAATCCTGGTCACAGATAAAGGTGTGCAGCTAATCTCTGTAGCGTTGACATATTTTCTTACTGAATTGAGAATTTAACGTGAGAGAGTGGCATTATTTTGAACGCAAGCAAATGGTTTAGTGGAGGCGATGAATCAAATTATTATGGAGAACATTCAACTTTCTTTAGCCGGGGGATTACATTGGAGGGAAAAGTTGAACAAGATGTTGTGGGCACATAGAGTAACACCCCACTCAGTGACAGGAGGGTCACCTTTTATTGCTCTCCACCCTTGGTGGTTGCATGAGAAGAAACAGGTGTGGGTTGATCGTGAAAGCGGGAGCGTTGGGTTTACAAGAGCAAAACAAATTAAGTTATGATAGCAGGAGGATAGTGAAGAACATTAGTGTGAAAAAGGGTGATTGGGTGGCAGTGAAAATCTTGGTATAGTAAAGAAAGGTGAGAGCAAGTTTTTTAAACCACAGAAAGTAGTACTAGTGATGAATTCAGTGGTTAAATTATATGATGGTAAAGAATGGAGTGTAGGTGTGCAAGATTAAGGAGATGAAGGAGTCTGTGTAATGCGATAATCAATAGTTTTATCGAGGAAATTGTGTAATGTACATAGTTCATAGTCTTGTGCTTATGTGTGTTTTATGGCTTAGCTATATAGTTTATAGTCTTGTGCTTATGTGTGTTTTATTGCTTAGCTTTAATTGAGTTTGCAAGAAGGTAGAATTATTAAAATATGTAAGGGCACAAGATGTGTAGATATATGCTTGTAAGGAAAGAAGAGAATGTGAATGGAATGTGCATTCTTGTTAGGCTATTTGGAAGGTTGGGGGACAGAATGCTGGAGACTGGGGAATGAAGAGGAAGCTGGGAGTTATTGATGCTGTACAAGAAGATATATCTCTGAAATAAAGGATTTCCTAACCCCTACCATCTTGCGTAATTAGTATACAGGCCCTCTCTCTAAAGTGTACTCTAGTTACAATATACCTATCTTAATCTTAACCTATCACTTAATCTACTTTACAGCCTAACTATGGCCCATATTTATTATTCTGTTTGTGCTGAATTAGCATCATTTTGTTTTAATGCTAATTCAGCGCAAACCCAGCGCCATATTTATATTTTGACGCTAGACCTGTCCAGTGTCAAAATATTGGTGTTAATGTAAGTTTTTGGATGCGTGAAACCTCCTTGCATCAATGAGATGCAGAGTAGAAGTTCCCGTCCAAAAATTGACTCAAACACCCTAGCACATTATTTAACCACGCAGGCAAAAAAGACGCACAGGTGGGAGGCGGACCCAAAAAATGACGTTTACACCGATTTTCATCAAAATGTAATGCCTGGGTCAGGGAAGGCATTAAAATGAGGCAAACACACCACTACTTAAGGAAATACACAGAAGCAACATTACAACTCAAAGGAGAAGATGGAGGAGATACTGCTACAGCTTGCTAGATGGCACAGAGGACAGCAACCACACCAGCAACCACACCAGCAATCAACAGCACGACAACGCAGCCCACAAAGGCAACGGAGCCCACAAAGCCCACAAAGGCAACGCAGAAGGCAGGAGAGGGTCTTCAGAACCAGGACAACCCTCCTTGGTCTCAGGGTCCTGGACATAATTAGGACTTATAGACTCAATCAGTAAGCCATACTACACCTTCTGACCCACACTGAGCCACAAATTGCACCCAGCCTGCAGACCCCACACAACTTACAACCTATAACAAAGCTGCTTGCTGTCCTGCACATGCTGGCAAGTGGCTCATTCCAAACAATGGGTGCACTGGTTGGTGGTGTCTTACAGCCGTCGTTCTCTGCATTTCTGCCAAAGGTATTAGACGCCATAATCTCCCTGACACCCCGCCACGTCAGATTCCCCAACACCCAGCAAAAGCAGCAGGAGAACAAACAGGGGTTCTATCAAATCCATGGCTTCCAGCAGGTGCTCCATGCAATTGACTGTACCCATATCTGGCTCGTACCACCGGCAGCAACAGAGCACTTATACCGTAATCGCAAGCACAGGCATTCCATTAATGTGCAGGCCATAGTGGACCACTGCAGAATATTTATAAACACTTTGGCCAAATATTCTGGGACTGTCCATGACATTTACATATTTCGGCACAGCAGGATCAATGAACAATTCCAGGATGAACAATTTGGAAATGGCCTAATTGTGGGTAAGTACACCCAACACCCCAACCCTGTCGGACACACAAGACATACACCACTACAGTAACATATGGCCAGGGTTACACACATAAACAGGTAATACCACATAGGCACCATGCTGCAGTACATCACAATCAGTGCACAACACCAATACATACGCCCACATGTACGTAACACACCCGCAACTTGACACACCACAGGAAGGATAAGAAGTGCAGACATGTACCCTTTGAAAACAGCAGAACTACACAGACCAGCACAACCGCCCTCAGGTTGCCCATATGTACACATCACACACACTACACCAAACAAACAACATCACAGACAAATCAAAGGCATACACCATGCCCATGTCATGTAACTTCCAAATAGGCACAGATGTCTCACGTCATGCTGTGCAAATCACTGCCAGAACAAATATCAAACACCACACAACTTGCGCCTATATCAACTGCATCTGATCAACACATACCTAACTTACCTGTAGTGTGTAGAGACATCCGCCTGACGCATTGGCTCACACACATAGGAATACAAGAACAATCCCCATCACATATCATGTGCTAGATGTGTGAGAAGTGGAACCACAGTCACTGTAGTGCAACCTCTCATGCAACACTCACTGACTCACAACACCATCATGTCTGTACCAGATACAAGAAATGGCCTAAGGGGGGCAGAGACACAGTCAGACAGTGCAGATCATGGATGTCATAGTGGGACCCAGTAGGAGGCAACAGGACATCACTGACCTCACATTCACTGTGCCAAGGGGCACATTTGCTAAGTAGCTGAGCTACATCCCATAGACTGTACTGTGCATGTGTCAACAGTAGTTATGCACATTAATGTTTAGGAAGATAGGAGAAACACTGTTAGTTATGTTGATCATCCTGTGACAATGGGATACACACCCTTGGACACCTCATGGCTGACACAAACATTAGCCACCACTCAGGAACACCAAGGGAACAATGTAATAGCCCACAGTTCCATAGTCATGGCCTGCACTGTGTGTTCATCTTGGCAGAAGACCATCTCTTCATTACTTGAAGCAACATTCTAAATTGGCCACCCTTCCATGCTGTATGTAGTGTGGAAGGGGTGTACAATGTTTCTCGTTGCCGGTCTGTCACCACAACATACCTAGTATGAAGGTGCAGACTCACATGTGGCTATCCCCTAAAACCTGAGGAAGTGCCAACAACAAATACCACCCCAGGGGTGCAGCATGCAGGTTGCAAATAGGAAGTAGATTGTGCTACGAACTCAGATGAATGTGCACAAATGCATGCTGCACACAGATGCACACTCAGAAAGAGCCAATTGGCCATCAAGCAAAGCATAGTCCAGGGTGGTGTACGGTCCAGCACAGACACATTCACTTCCACAAGGCATATGGCCAAGTACCCTGGTGTAGGGTAGTGTAGTGTGGTCAGTTTTATGTATCCTTTGTGCATTAGCTTCAGGCTTTAGGCCTTTGTGCATTTTGCCCTGGATGTATTTTATTCCTTTGCTTGCAGCTTAGAGCCTCTGTGCACTTTGCTCTAAATGCTTTTATTCGGCTTCGTACTGTTATTTTTCAAATAGCCAGTTCTACGGTCTTGTTTTATTTTTTATATCAACTGTTTAGCCTACTTCAGCACTGGAGTTCTCCATAACACATTCCTGTTCACTCTGTGCTTCAGTCAAGGATACAGTCTGGTACATTGCCGATAGACGTGGTAGGAGTTTAGTCTTTGGCATTCTTGCGTAGGGACATTTTGTGATCACCCTGACATGTTAGTTATAAAAACACTTCCTTGTCCCAAACACGCAAGAGGGAGATTCCGACCAGGGAACCACAACTAGACGCTGTCTGCCTAGTTGCAGATGCTGAACCAGATCACAGGCCTTTGCTCAGGTATGAGGGCTGATGTCTCCCCAGGGATTCAGAAAGGCAAGTTAGAAGCTTAACATGCTGTGCTCGAAATAGAACTAGCTGAGAGAGAGTAGAAATTATTAACACCATGATAGCGTTATTCTTATGTTTCACTCTCCTCGTGACTATTTCAATCCTACTGTGTTGTATGGTTCTGGTTATTACGGCTCACGCCTTAATATCTAAAATGAAGTCGTTTTATTAAAACAATCTATAAAACTCAAACTGCCTTTGTCATTTGTATATGAGATCATACTGTAAATGAGAGAGCTGGTTTGGATCTGAGTGACTACGACTTCCCTGAGAAATTCTAAGATGTCATGCGCTCGGCTGCCAAATCATCCCTTCCCCTTGGGAGAGATGAGGCACTGCTAGTTAGCCGGAGCCAAACCGGATTTAGGGTGACAGAGGTCCTTCCAAGTGGGTCAGACTCTGTCCCCCACACCGTGAACGATCCTGCTACCTAGAAATCCAGTAGTCTCATTTAGGATAATGAGAGCCCACGCGACAGTAGGAAGCGCTGATGCACAGCTACACATGAGCAACTGGTGCAGGGGACAACAAAGGGTTGCCAAGTAACATGTCCCACATGGGGCATTCCTTGCATAGTTGAAATGTTGCCAATTTAGGACACATGTTGTGCATTCACACTTATCAATTTCATAGGCCCTAAGTGTCACACATCATCTGCAATGACATATCAAAAGGGATGGGATGTCCAGGCACTGTAGTGCTACCATGCTACCACCCTATCTGTCCCCATTGTGTTGTGAGGATGTGTCATGTCCCCTCTAGTGATAGCACACTGATACAAAGGTGCACTACACAACGCATGGTACATACATAATGACTTTCAGTGCGGAATCCAAATCAAGTGTTCTAGGTCTTCGACCCAAACACAAGATTGTCATGTCCAACAACCTAGTGCTGAGGAAAGATCACACAAGGTTAGGAACTCACACTAAAACACAAACACATATGAGCCACAACCAGATCTTATTATCAACTGCCATGCTACATGACTTACCTGTTGCAAGCCCTCACAACAAATTTCTCCTGTAATCTTTTGCAGCGGATCTGGGTTATGGCATATAGCCATGGATAATAACCCTATTTCACCACCCAAGCACAGCAGCAAAGCGTGCACATAATGAGGGACATCGGAGGACAGGGACCATTGTGGCGAGGACATGTGGCATCCTGAAGTCCAGATTCAGGTGCCTAGACATCACAGGAGGCAGCCTCCTATATGCCCCACAAATGGTCTGCAAGATCATATTGACTTGTGCTATCCTGCACAATATATGAGTACGAATGAATGTACCATTATATGATCAGGTTGATGACCTGTTTGAGGAAGAGGATGGTGAAGAAGAAAATGAGGGGGAAGACCACAACACAGCTGCTGGGATAAGCCACAGACTGCACATTCTACAGGACTTCTTCACATAATCACCTTGTAAATTTTGTCAATAAACATCTCACTCATTCACACAATCTTGGCTTTGGTGTCTTCAATCTCGTAAACATATACCTTATGATTATGAGTCTAACCTCAAGGAGCATGTCACAAATACATATCTGAAGAGTACTGTAGCAACATCACATGTGAAGCAGAAGAGTGAACTGCTACCATCACAAACATCACAATTAGCCTCATCACTTGCTTGGGACAACTGAAGGACACAGTTTATGGACCACAACATAATAATGACATCCACATTGCTAATTTGTATAACAATAGTCCATCACACGCAACAACTACATGTATAAAAATTACCTAAATAAGAGGCCCACACATGAGACAGTGGATGTCAAAATATGGTGAGACTGTAATGTTTGAACACACCACTAACACAACTCAGTGTGAGAGTTGCAATGGCTGTATGGAACATGAATGACAAGGTGGGACATCATTGGTGACAATGCTCAACATGACTAGCCCAGTTATGACAAGCAATGGGAGAAATGGAGCATGCACAGTACATCCATGGAAATCACTCCTGCCACTGCCATGGGGCCCAATCCTGTCACAGGGTACACATAACCTCAAACTTTGCAAAGACATGTCTATGGAATGCACATCAGAATGGGTGTGAACCTATAAAGCTAGGGCTGCAGGTCCACCCCAAAGTAGTTGTAATTACAAAGCAAAATTTTATGATTTTCAACTGTCCATTGTGTTCAATACATGGAATGGTTGGGATGTAAGCAGAGTGTGTCAATCACAGTATGTAGCAAAGATGTGCAAATGTCGGACATATGTGTAGTCTCCACACGTCATCCATATACTCAAGATCAACATATGGTGACATTTTACAGGTAGCATATGCCAAATAGCACTCATCAACCATCATTAACAATCCCTGAGCTGTGAATGTTGTATGAAATGTGATGCTCTGTAAGACAACTACACAAAGCACATAAGTGAACACAAATAACAATCACATACCATGACATTTGCATAGTACTGACTGCCATGCATATGTGGTTACTCTGTTGTCACACATACAACATGACATTTGCATGCTGTTGATTCTGTAACACACACATTGATGTAACAGACTAATCACACATAAATCACATTGTACAGTGGACTACCACATGTGTCCATACACAGAATGCCACACTGCAGCCCAGCACATACAATTTTTATGTTGATACAGGGTGCGCACATTAACAAACAAATGTCAAAATCACACAATCAGGATTAGAGTAAGAAAAAAGATGAAAAGGCGTCGAAAATATCCATAAACGCAAAGTACATGACCCATGGGCCCTTAGTGTGTTTTCCACCTTCCCACTCATCGCAATGCTAATTTACTGTTAAATAAACGCATAAGGGTAATGCGTTAATGTAAATAGACGTATGTAAGTAATACTTCAGAAATACTCACGCAAATAGCAGATGCATCCAAAAAATACAGGCATGACAGAAAACGTGTCTCAAGGGCACAGGAAGTGATGTAATAGGATATCCTGTTTAGAGGCATGGTACAGTGGGTATGTTTTGGAGTTGGTGGTGTCTTCTTGTTAGTTAGTGTATCTTGTGTTGTCCTACCTGTTGTGTTACTGTGGTATTTGATTGTCATTTATCCTAGTGTTTGTTAATTTGTGTGTCTAGTATACTTTACATTCTAATTGTGCTGTGGGGTGTCTGTCTGGGTTAGTGCTATAGGTGGGTTAGTTGGGTTAGTGAATTTTTGGGTGTTAAGTTTCCTTTCATTATCTCTGTTTCTCAATATTATTGTTTTACATGTTTTCTACCTGTACCCCAGTGCAATGTCTGGCAAGGGGAGGAAGGCCAGAATGGGGGAGGAGGAGCTGGGAGGATTTATTTGGCTGGTAGCCCACTACCTCCCATTGGTGCTAGAGATGGGTGGCCTTTTGATTCAGGGCTACCCTACGGAGGCAAGGCAACTGCGGTGGTAAAAGGTGCTCTACCACCTGAAAAGGGTGTACCACAGCAGTCGCAATGACCATCAGCTGAAGCATCAGTGGGCTGATCTTGTGGCAAGGGAGTAGGATATTCTGGACCATGTTGGTGTAGGGATTGGTGGCCCTGTTGGTGAGTACCCCTTTGGCTAACTAATCACTGTTCACTTCACTTGAATGACAGTAGCAGATGTGTTGGCATGCTGCATGCAATGCTTGTGGACAGGTTGCATGCAACCAGAATGAAGTGTCACTGTGTCAGTATAGACATGGGCTTCACATATACTAACATTTTAACAATGCAAGTCAGAAGTTAGGCGAGTCATGTACATCCATCACTAAGTCACACATTTCAGGGGCCATGGCAACATCGGTGCCCAGAATTGTGTCATGTATGATAAGCCAAGACACTGCCATCATGCCATTTGTAAGTAGATTGTGATAATTAGGTGCGACAATCCATGTATGGTGCAATAATGTCAGATTTTCACATACATCATCCCTGCCATTATGTTTGCAAAAGAGGAATACCCGCCTTAGTGGGCACTGGGAATTGGCCATTTGATGCCATCACCCAACTGTGAAACATCTGTCATGGATTACTCAATGTATGAAAATTGCAGAATTACTATTTAGCTGCTTGTCCTCCACAAAGGACAAGCCAGAATACATGAATCAGCTGTCTTGCAGAGCACAAGGGTTTTCTCATTTATCTGTCACCCAGTCCCCCCTCATTCCATGGAGTTCCATCTTCTACAGATTGGGAGCACATGGTTTTTGCAGGGTGTAGCCCTGCATGAGTCTCAAGCACAGTGTAAGAGTGCAGATGTATGGCTCTCATTCACCAGACTGACAGTCTCATTGTGAGTTTGCAGTGGTGTGTCTGTTGGACTGTCCACAACCTAGATGATTTCCTCACTCTTCTGAAATAGCACATACAGCCATATGTTGTCCACTAGTAGTGACAGTGATGTGATACTAACCATGATTTTCAATCCATATATTTCAGGTGGACCTCCCCCCTACACCATAGGCAAGGTGGCAGGATTTGAGGACCAAGATGTATCCAGTAAGTGTGATATTGTCTGTCCTGTGTAGTGTTGAAGTGTTTAGTGTGAGTGAGTCATGAGTTTAGCACCCAATGCTAGAAGTGATGAGCTGTAAAATTATCAGAATTCAAAGTAGTCTGAATGGTGACACTGTGTCACATTTAAGTGGTTCCCCATACACGTGAAGAGAGTCATATCTTGTGAGGCTTCTGGTGCTCAATGGCCAGCATTGTGTAAACAAAGTGATGACAAGCCACATGTAGCTCTTTATGTGACTTAAATGTACACCGTTGTGTGTATAATGGCACTGGAACACACCGTCATTCCAACAACTCAGTGATGCACCATTTTGGACACAAATTAGTGCATCCCTGTATTGTAAAGTACATGTAGGATTGTGTGGGCATTTGTCCCCCAGCATGGTACCAATAATTTTGTAGTCCACTTATGTGACAACTATATGGAATTTAATAGGCGTGCATGCAGGTCAAGTTCAATTGTGTGCTGGCATGGTTCTGGGTGTTTGAGGAATGGTATTGCCTGATCAGGTATTGATGGGTGTCTACACATGGACACATGGATGTAGAAGTGATAGACCTTTGGATACCAGCTTCATTTTTGTCATCAGCTAAATTATGGTTCACTCCCTGACTCAGTGTATGAGTGGACATGCATTGATGGATGACCTGGACGGTTGAGCTGTTGATCTGCATGGTCCTACCCCATCAGGCACAGGGGATGGGATTAACACATGTGTAGGTAGATGTGATGCTCACAGTGTAGGGTGACAGTCATTTTGATCATGTTTGCATATGTACCTATTAACACTGAACCCTTATGGTAAACAACAGCATCCCATACTCCCAATAACAGCATTACATTTCAGGTGATGTATGTTAGAAAATTTGACACATGTGAAGAGGAATAGTGGCCCTGATCAATGTGATTTTGATGCTGCCTCAGCATTGTCACACATGGTGCAAAGTCTAAGCAGATCTAAATTAGTTTGTTACCTAATCTTGTTGTGGATGGCTATGGTGTAAGGGAAATGCTGCTAAGGCAGCATTGTCGTTTCACCCATCAGGGCCATTGTATCATCTGGATTGTGAGTAGGAGTGCATGTGCTATTTGATGTAGATAGTAAGCTAATTCACTGTACATACTCCACACAATGCTGACACTGATGGTTGCCTGTCTCATTTTAACAGCTGCCAACATGAATAACGACCAACTCTGTGCCTTTCAGAAGAGGGCAGTGCACTATAGGCACATATTGGCAGTGGAATCTGGGTTCAGGAGGATAGCACGCCGATATCGCTCAGAGTGACCCACACTGGGAGGCATTCAGCCAAGTGGGACCCACACTGCCCACACAGGCCGTACCAAGTGCCACAGCTGTGCAGGGGCCCACAGCTGCCAACATGAATATTGCTCCAGTTGCTGCACCCACAAGTACCATCACACAGC
This sequence comes from Pleurodeles waltl, assembly GCF_031143425.1. Lineage (NCBI taxonomy): Eukaryota > Metazoa > Chordata > Amphibia > Caudata > Salamandridae > Pleurodeles > Pleurodeles waltl. The sequence goes on from NC_090440.1 coordinate 268,137,199, forward strand.
CAACCACATTTGCTGCCATGGGCATGAGTGCCATTACAGATATTCAGAGGGATGTACAACAGGTCCTCCAAAAGTTGGACTCCATTGAGAAGGAGGTGGCCAAGAATAGCATGGCCCTCAAGAATATAAAGAAAAGACTGAAAAGGGCCAACCTCTGAATAGCATTATGTCACTCCTCCCAATTTCACTCCCCTCCCTCCTCTTTTTCCAGGTTTTTTGTGGGTATTAGGGAGTTAGTTAGGATAATTAGGTTTGGGGTGGGTTTTCTAATCTCAATGTTTTCCTCTGTGGGTGGGTGGTTGGTGGTGATGTTGGGTCTTTTACATGTTTATAAAAAAAAATTTAAACATTTTAAAAAAGTATTAGAAAAATGCAAAAAAAATATCTTTGTTTAGTCATAGTTAGTAAATATTTTGTTTAGTGTATGTTGTCCTTCATATGTCCTGTGATATAAAGGGAGTGAGGGGTGAATGTTTAGAGTGTGTTGTTAAATGTGTAAGGTAAGTGTAGCACAGAGTAGTTAGGGTCTGTTGTGGGTTATGTATAGTTAGTATAGGTTAGATTAGGATAGGTGTTAATTACTATTGTTTTATTGATATAATAATCATGATAAAAATTATTGGGTACTCCCTTACTTCATGTGCCATATGCTTGGGTCTCAGGGTCTTCCCATAGGTGTACAGTGCAAGTTGTGTGTTTTCCTGGGGACTCCGTGCTGCATCCAAATCCCTACACCTCCCTATGACTGAGCTGTCACATTGGCAGCTACAGCACATCTACTTACCTGTGCATCTGACATTCAGTGTTCCTACCACCCAAGCTGGCTATGGTAACCATGTATAGGACAGGATAGGTGTGTGAATTCAGTTGACATTGTATGGGTTTTGTTTTGGAATGTTGGGCACTGTGGGACATATTACAACAGCCTACATATCATTCCTATCCTGCTAAACTGAGCAGTCGCAATAATGGATGAGTTTGAGTCCCTCTGTTTCACACCAATGTGTTCTACTGGTACTCCCAGCTGATGATATTGGGCCTGATTACGACCTTGGCAGATGGGATACTCCGTCACAAATGTGACGGATATCCCGTCTGTCATATAACGAGTTCCGTTATATCCTATGAAACTTGTAAAATGGCGGGCAGGATATCCGCCTCATTTGTGACGGAGTATCCCATCCTCCAAGGTCGTAATCAGGCCCATTGTCTGATTACTGTTTCACACCCATTCTTGCAGTATGTAGTGGGTGTATCATACATGTGTTCAATATGTATAACATATTCTGTGATTTGCTTGTAGGGGATGAGGCCAACATCGACCTCCAACATGTAGGTACCATGTGCTTAGATATGTGCCCACATATTCGTGCACTCTTGTGCTAACACTCTGTGACTTGAGACATGTTATACACATCATAAATACTAGGCATAGTAGAATTGTAACAACACACATAAACATGCTAGTTTTGTACGTGGTGTTTATTTACAAGTGTAAAAGTGCTAAGTATATACCATGTCCAGGCAATTGGGACACTGCACAAGTCCAGAGTTGAGGGACATGTCATGGGACATGCTTGGGTAAAGTGTCTTTCAGTGCAGGCGAACATAAATTACCAAATGGAAAGTGCCAACACTGGCATGATGTCAAGCACAGGATTAAGGTAAACACTGCCCATGTGGCATGCGCTGATGCTACCGGGAACTCCTACGGGTGAAGATCATCTGTTCCACATCTTCATCCTCCGATGTGTGTGGTGCCTCCCCTACCCTTGATGGTGGTAGTGGGGAAGTAGATGGGGCCACACACACCTCAGTGGTTGCAGATGTGGACTCCCAATTCCCGGCAGCTGCCATCTGTGGCACTACATATGGCATCACAACAGCAAGGAAGAGCTGCTGTTTTTTAAGTATAGCTGCAACATCACTGTGGTAGGCAGCCATGTTTGCCCTGAGGGAGACCAGTTCCCGGTGCATGGAGCCCTTATTTTCCTCAGGCACACTGCTGCCAGTTTGGGAGGGCAGTTGTTGTGGCAGCAGCTATGTCCCTCAGACATTCCTGGACTCCATGCATTGGGGAGTGTGTGCTATGGGTGGCTGCAGTCTGTTATGTTGCCGTGACCATGCACGTCTGGATCCCCCCAAGGCTGGCTGCCGTAGTTTGCATCCCCACCCGCACGTCCTTGGCCAGCTCCTGCTGGACACCTACCACTGTCCTCTCAAAACTGGTACCTGTGTCCTTAGAGTCCTCTGCAGTGTTGGTGCTGGTAGGTGATGCTCTTGGGTGCTAAGTGGGGCCTGTGGGATGTCTGCTAATTCAATATTAATTAAATACTTTTCCTTGCGACTGGAGGTGGTGTCTGCATGTTCACAAGGACTTCTTGGAGGGTCTCTTGGCTGATAGTTGCCAGCTAGTCATACAGGTCATCAGGGTACTCTAGGACAGGCAAATCTGGAGGGGAGCCATCACCCTCTGCAACGAGATGGTGTAAAATCATTTTATTTATGTTGTGGCAGTTGACAAGTCATGTCACTAACTTTCTATTTGAGGATCATTGTCATAATAGGCCCATGTTGATGTATATGTGGTGCAGCATGGTGCTGTGTAGTAATAATGAGCTCCACACTGCTTCACTTTGGTGACACAAGAATGCACCGTATGTAAGTGAATACGAGGCACTCCTGTGTTGTCCCCCCTGCTGGTGCAAGATTCAGCTGCCATCATCATAGCAGACATCCTTGCATCATCGTGCAAGGATGTATTTGTAGGGGTGTGACTGTTTATGTGCATGAAAGTGTCCCGTCATGCACATTAATAATCACCAATGGCGCTTTGGCACTTCTGTGTGAACTGTAGAATGCAGCACACTCAGAAGAGCCAAATCGTCATTTACATATGATTGTTAATGTGCATAAAGGAACAATCTTTACGCTCATAAACAACCATTTCTGCCATTTGCTGTTCCTAGGCATGCTGCAGAATGCAGCACACATTGGAAAATCTGAAATGAAGGAGGTAAAAATGTATTCCTCCTCGTTGCACCCTGCTAATGCCACCCCTGTGGCTGGCGTAATAGGTTTGGCCCTACCTCAAGTTTCCAATATTCCACTTATCTGAGGCAGCATCGAAATTTGACTACGGCATCTGTCCTGTGACACCAGACCAGTGGTACGTTCAACACTACCCTCCAGGTATATTTCCAAATTTCCTCCAGCCTTTGCATGGCTGTGTAACTCCCATGAAATGGTTGTTGGTGAAATGGTGTGGTGTGGCTCTGGGTGCCCCTGCACAGCCCATGCACTCAGCATGGGCAGTACAGGGTGTCCCATTCGTTGGCCCTATGCCCTTTCCACTGCCTGATTTGCAGGGTTGAGTCCAGTGTGTCCTGTTACACCCAAATGAAGGCCACAACTGGTACTGACACTGTTTGATTAATCTATAATGTCTAGTGAGTGCCCCACAGAGCTACCATGTGAAGACATATTACCAGCCACCATCCAAACGTGTGACTCATACAGCCAAGTGCAATAGGTACACTGCACTGGCAATCTTACCAACACCGGCTTGCCCATGCACCATCCCCAGCTATGGATGTGGAATTAACCACCATTATGTGACAGCCATACCCCATGTGTTTTATGTGTGTGTTTATTTCCCCATTCCCATGTGTATGACATGGTTGCATCCAGATAGTTGTTGGCTCACCCTGTGACTGTTGTGACCTACTGTTTGCTGTCTGTGGTACACATTTTCTGTAGTGGCACATCTCAGTTCGGCATCAAGATGTGTGGATGAACACAACTTCAGTTTAGCTGGTCTGGGTACTGGCATGTTAACAATTACACCAGTCCAGCCTGTTATTCCCCCAGCACCTGTTGAGTTAATTGTTCCATGCACACAGGGGACACCCTGACTGCGTGATATAGGGATGGCTGCCTCATGTGGATGTGTTGTCTAAGTGTGGTGGTGCTACCGGCACACGCCTGGGTACTGTTGGGACAGTTGCAATGACTAGTGTGCTGTGAGATGCACAACACATGCGTTTGGACAATGAGGCAAGGCTGTTGCAAACTGTTACAGCAACTATGTAGTTACCCCAGGAATTGTGTTGCCTGACTACCTGGTCCCTGAGGTCTTGGTCATGTTAGTGATGTTAATGTGACTACATGCAAGGGATACTGTGATGTCACATCCAGTGGCACAGTGATTATACATGCCATCCATCCCATGTGCTGCATTTGTACATGTAGGTATTTAGGTCTGGTGTTCTTAATATATACAGGTTGTGTATGTTTCAATGGTGCATGACACTCCCAAGGCGTAGGTACCTGGGTAAGCTTACATTGGCATGGTGCAACTTACTTAATGTGCATTGTATCCTTCTGTGCTCCTTTGACATGTATTGTGTGAGTACTATGGGGGTCATTCCGACCCTGCGGTCAGAGGGCCGGGGACGGAGGAAGCACCGCCAACAGGCTGGCGGTGCTTCAGGGGCAATTCTGACCGCGGCGGTAAAGCCGCGGTCAGAAAAGGGAAACCGGCGGTTTCCCGCCGGTTTTCCCCTGCCCCAGGGAATCCTCCACGGCGGCGCTGCAAGCAGCGCCACCATGGGGATTCCGACCCCCTTCCCACCACCAGGAAGAGGCTGGCGGGAACGGGTGTCGTGGGGCCCCTGGGGGCCCCTGCAGTGCCCATGCCACTGGCATGGGCACTGCAGGGGCCCCCTAACAGGGCCCCATTAGGATTTATTTTCAGTGTCTGCAAAGCAGACACTGAAAATCGCGACGGGTGCCACTGCACCCGTCGCACACCAGCAACTACGCCGGCTCCATTCGGAGCCAGCTTCATCGTTGCTGGGGCTTTCCCGCTGGGCGGGCGGGCGGCCTTTTGGCGGTCGTCCGCCCGCCCAGCGGGAAAGTCAAAATGACTGCCGCGGTCATTTGACCGCGGTACGGTCTTTTGGCGGGCGGCGCCCGCCGCCCGCTGGGGTCGGAATGACCCCCTATGTGCCTCCCCCTTCTTGCACTTGACATTTATGCATATATTTCCCCCATTCAACTTACCCTGCGTTTGTGGTGTTTCCTGGTATTCTGCGCTGTCCTGTCCTTGTATCCCTGTGACGATTTCTTCCGGGATGACCTCTGCAACCATCTGCTTCATCTCATCCATGTCCTCTTGCGGTGCTGGACTCCCACCTCCTGTTTGTAGTGCTGCCTTCATGTTCTGTGCCATTTTTTCCTTGGTTCTTCTGTTGCAGTCATGCCACTGTTTCTTGCACTCAGTCACAGTTCTCCTAACCTCTGCCACACTGTTGATCTTATCCACAATCTGCTGCCATATTGCCTCTCTCCTTCCAATTGGCAATTTAGAGGTGACGAAGAGTTGATTTTGATGCTCCGTCACCTCTCTCACCAGTATTTCATGCTGCTCTGCACTGAAATGACACTTCTGATGTTTTTTCTCCCTCCCCTGGATCTTGTCTGTGTCCTGCTGGCTAGTTCCTGGTTGAATGGGGTCTCCCTAGGGTCTCTCCTGGTTTCTGGGATCCATGTTGGGGCTTCTTGGCACTGTTTGCTCCAATAGCATCTGTTTTTCAAGCTATTGCTAGCAAAATGGTGCATTTCTGTTTTGTAACATGTTTCCATGCCGTAAACCGTATTAGAGTAATTTTTCCTCCATGAATGTCATTTTGCCTTCCGACAAGATACAATGGTTAACGTGGGAAAAAATGACTCTAAGCATTTTTTAGCGCCACCCAACATTAAAGTATAAATTTGACACCTGAGTAGCATTAAAAAATCGCGCTAGTCAGCGCTAACCTTTTTGACGCAAAACTGCGTTAGCGCAGTTTTGCATCACAAAGTATAAATAAGGGCCTACATAACTAGTCATTATAAAACTAACAAATTTAGAACTAGGGAAGGATACAACTAGAGGGAGAGTCAGCATCATTGTTAAATTTGCTGAGCAATTGTGTACAGTGCCTCCTTTCATCCATGAAGCATTTTACTATTCTGCACTAGCTATTTCTTGTGCCTGTCAATGTTTCAACTGTTGCCTCCACAACCTTTAGTTGTTTCATCATAAGTCTGTACATCAACAGTCCATTTTTACGTTCACTTTTCCTGGTGCTGTCTGGGTCCTTATACTGCAACTTTGCATTTTTGGGTGGATGGTGGCTTCCTTCTCCCACGAGGGATTGTTTGTCAGGTTGATGTAGTTTGCTGCTGGCTAATATGTGAGGCATCCCATGTTCTTACTGCCTTTTGTGCATCATAGGCCTTGGCCGGTTTTTCAGGACCCCTGGCTATTTATCGAATCCAGTGTGAATGTGCCTTTCTGGCTCAGATTGTTTTCTGTTCATCAGTTGTCATATGTGCTAGACAAGAATAATACAACAAAAAATAGATCCAGATATGCATTATAACTCCACAAGGTTCTACACCTGCAACTCCTATTACCATATTTCATAAACAGTGACAGATCATACATTTGAAACGTCTAGGAACATTACATTTGGAGTGCAATATCAAGTTACAGGAAGGGTAGCAGTATTCATCCTACTTACATTGTCATAAGTAGATGGGACTTATCAACAGTGATTCCATGTAATAAATATGCCATGATGTACTGTCTAGCCATGTGTGGTGAAGTATATGCTCATCACTGACACACACCCTTCACAGATATTTAACCAACTCTGGCTCACACTCCAACATGAATCGTAAACATGGTACACCCCACATATATCCATCCATCAAAATCGAAATGTTATTTAAAACATAAGGGCCAGATTTATCATTATTGACAAAGTACCATGCAAACAATTAAGATAATTGCTGTGCTGCACTGTATCAAGTGGAGAGGGCAGGAATTGGCAAGAGCTGGTGTATTCCAGCTCTCTCACTGCCCTGGTGCACTATGTGTTGTCTTGCACCAACAATCCCCCATGCTCCAAGGTGCCTGCATTACAGCCAGGATTGGATCCGGAGGAAGGGACACATACCTGCACAAAGCAATCCTTAGAGGCTTTTTACTCATTCTGCAGCAACAACGAGGAGAATTAAAGATGTCTCTCCTTGTTTTGCCTCCATTGGGAAGGCATAATATTTTGATACCAGTCTTGTTAAATCTTGAAATGATCCATAAACCATGGGTGGATGGATGGGATATCCATGCTCCATCCATATAACGCCCTCCCAGGACAGAGTAATGCAAGGCAGCAACTTGCAATGCCTTGTGCTTCTCCTGATTTACCTACCAATGGATGGCCATGCAAGGTGGCCTTATGTTGCTTGGTATAATGCTTAATTCAAGGCCAACGCAATACCTTGCTTAACCTGGCCTTGAATGTTTTTCAGTGCCTCTTAACTCATACATACAGAAATATTGCCTTTTGTTCATGATGTGTACTGAACATTTGCTACCAAGAAGTAGCACTGCAGGTCATGTGTACACATTGTTTTACATGCTATATTAGAGTGCTCCCAGTTGAGATGTCTGTGGGGGTGATTCTAACTCTGGCGGGCGGCGGAGGCCGCCCGCCAGAGTTCCCCCCTCCAGAATACCGCACTGCGGTCGTAAGACCGCTGCGGTGATTCTGGGTTTTCCACTGGGCTGGCGGGCGACCGCCAAAAGGCCGCCCGCCAGCCCAGTGGAAAACAACCTTCCCACGAGGACGCCGGCTCTGAATGGAGCCGGCGGAGTGGGAAGGTGCGACGGGTGCAGTTGCACCCGTCGCAAATTTCACTGTCTGCAATGCAGACAGTGAAATTCAAAGTGGGGCCCTCTTACGGGGGCCCCTGCAGTGCCCATGCCATTGGCATGGGCACTGCAGGGGCCCCCAGGGGCCCCACGACACCCCATACCGCCATCCTGGTCCGATGGCGGTATGGGGTGTCAGAATCCCCATGGCGGCGCAGCGAGCTGCGCCGCCATGGAGGATTATTTTGGGCAGAGGAAAACCGGCGGGAGACCGCCGGTTTTCCTCTTCTGACCGCGGCCAAACCGCCGCGGTCAGAATGCCCTGCGGGGCACCGCCAGCCTGTTGGCGGTGCTCCCGCCAACCCTGGACCGCCGGGGTCAGAATGACCCCCTGTGTGTCTAATGACATTATACAAAGTAAAACATCCCTAGTAGTAGGTAAACATGAGGCACAATAACAATATTATTGAAGTTTGAAATACAGTGTAATAGCATACCATTCTGTGTTTCTCTTCAATGCTCTTTTGTAATCGCTATTGTGAAATATTGACATATTTAGTTGCCTCACGGAACAAGTTTTTGCTTTAGGCAACCAAGTTCTAACATAGACACTCAAAAGTCAATGAAAATATGAAACATAACTAATATGATGTGTCAGATTATGTGATGTGAAAAAAGCACCCATACTGTAATATTAAAATACTTAAGGATTGAAAGTGTTTGTACATGGTAACATTGAAGACATGCATATGGCATTAGAGGTGCGTATGCACAATGAAGAAGGGGTTCGTTCACTGTGCTGACATTTGAGTGGTGGGACCTAACACATACCTTAATATTTATGCAGATGGACTGACTGGATTGTAGTTACCCACACTTAGGCTCATACTTCCAAAAAGATACATTACATTACACCTATTGCATGTTGAATTTCAAATGTGATGTTGAGTTTCAACATAGACATAAATTAATAATGGTGCAGACAACTTGTCAGTGTTAGGAATGTTGGTCATACACACACTCGTAGTAACTTAGTTTATTTGAAAATACAATTCGTATACACTCATGTAGTAAGATTGGAAAAGAAATGGAGTACTGAGACTTACCTTCAGTACTCAGACCAGAGCTGAAATTTCTCCAGCAGCAAACGTTACTCGTCTGCCTGAAATTATAGATAACAGAAAGTTGTCATATGTAGGTATGTTAGACATCAAGCTACATTTATTTTATACACATCATTACATCAACCGCAAGATAATGATGTATAAAATGTAATTGCACATATATAATTTGAAATACTCAGCTATATAGACTTTGATCATGATCTCTGTTGAATGCCATTATGAAGTAGGACATTTTTAGCTACAGGAACCAATGCATATGAAAACAAACATTAGATTCAACATCTAGGGGCATCAATTTCTATATGATTGGGTTGCCTTGCACTTGTCTCTCCCTGCATAATGCAAGGCAACCCTTACGAAATATTTTTGCGTCATTAAATGACAGTAATGCAGCACAAAAAAAGTATAAATCAGGGCCTTAGTAAGAATGAAATGCCTATAAGGATTATCTATTGTGCAGGTAGGCTGGCCCCACAAGCACAAAAGCAATCCTTGGTGTACCACAGGCACCCTTGGACCATGGTACAAGTGTGCCTGCATTATCTGTAGCCAGCAGTGTGTGTGCCAGGACAGGAAGTAATCAGGACATCATCATATCTGGCTAAATATGGCACTTTCATGCCCTAACCATTTGACACAGCCCTACACAGCTAATTTTCTGGTTGCATTTCTTTCCGTCAAAAAAAGATCCATCTGTCCTCCAGTGTTATATTGCATTGTTATAGTTTGCACATGTCATTTGCCACTTTCGTAAATGGATTTGTATCAGCAAAATACTACTTTATCTCTGTCATTCTTTGAAAGCCATATTTTAGCCATGCATGTTTAATGAAAATACCGATCATAAATCTTCAATCTATGAAACATTTGGATCAACCACATAAAGTTATAATGTAAGTAATAGGATACATACCTACAGGTCCAACTACCTCCAGCCCCAGTAGGTCCAGTAAGTTCGCTTCAAAGAATACCACATCTGCCCAGCGATACTGTATTTGGTGCACAGACAGCAGGTGCTTTCTTATCTGCTCCCAGCAGAAATTGAGCTTCTTCCTTGGGTAACCTTGGCTGACCCTCCCTTTATCCCTAAGCATAAGGGGAATGTAGTGCACACTCATCCAAATCAAGGCACCATCCTCACTCTTCTCAAAATTGCGTCCTCTCCCCTTACCAGACATCCTCTTATCGCACCTTATATCTGCCTAAAAAAATGAAGTTAATGCCCCCTTAAAACTCATAGATAGCTAAACCTCATACAGTACCACAAACAGATACACAAAACGTTTAAGACATAAAACACTTTAAGAGGCACAAACATAACAAACGGAAAATACAGAAAAAATTTACAAACACTTAACACAAAGGGAGCAGCCAGAAAATTAAAAATTAAAATACCCCCCACTTTGAAGCAAAGCTCTTATGGCACCAAGCAGGCACCACAACCATCTGCAGAAAACTCTCATGTCTCTTGCATTCAAGCATCTATCCATTCACCTGCTGATATCCACAATTTCACCTTTACGTTCTGTCATCCATTAATTCTTTAATCTATTTTTCAGTCTTTTACCAGTCAGCCCATCTGCCCATCCATATCCAAACCTATTCATCTATCTCCAAGCCCATCCATCCATCCATATATCCATTCACTTATCTCTCCATCCACCCGTTCATTAATCCGTCCAGCCATCCTTTTAGTCATTCATCCATCAGTCATCCTTTCAGTCATTCATCCTTCATCCATACATCCATCCATTCATCCAGCCACCCTTTCACTCCATCCTTCCATCCTTGCCTTCATCCATCCTCCCTTTCACTCCCTCACTCATCCATCCACCCTTTCACTCAGCCATTCAAGCATCCATTCGTTCACTCATCCTTCCACTCAACCACTCATCCATCCATCCATTCACGCTTTCACTCATCCATCCATGCTTTCACTCATCCATCCATCCATCTACTCATCTTTTCACTCACTGTCAATCCTTTCACTCATCCATCCATCCACCCTTTCAACAATCCAGCCTCCCTTTCATTCATCTATTCTTCCACTCATCCATACACCCTTTCATCCATCCATCCTCCCTTTCACTCATCCACTCTTTCATTCATCCATCTGTTCTCTCATCCACCATCCTTTCTCTCCATCCATTCATCGATCCCTTCCACTTCATCCCTCTGTGAATCCTCCCTTTCACTCATTCAATCCATCTAAACTCCCTTTTACTCAGCCATCCAGCTTTTCACACACTCGCTCACTCACTCACTCATGCATTCTCTCATTGTCACCCTTTCACTTACCCTTCCATCGCTTCATCCATTCTTCTACTTTCCCTTTCACTCACCCATCGCTCCTTTCATCCATCTATCTACTCTTTCATTCCTCCCATCCATCCAGCCACCCTTTCTCATCATGCATCCACCCTTTCACTCATCCATCCATTCACTCTCTCTTCCAGCCATCAACCCTTGCTTCCATTCATGCAACTAATCTTTCACTTATCCAATCCAAACACACTTTTATCCATCCACCCTCCCTTCTTTCACTCATCCATCCTTACATCCAACTTTTCATTAATTTATTCATCCACCCATTCATCCAGCTATCCGCCCTTTCATCCGCCCATCCAACCTTTCAATTACACACCTATCCATCAGTCCTTTCACGCTCTTAACCAACCAACCACCCACTCTTGCACGTTATTTTTGAGCCTTGGTCTGCCGAGCTGCACAGAGAAGAGGCCCATCAAGAACTCCACTATCGATTTATCTGCTAAAGCGAGGGGTTCACAACACCGTTGCCTAACATAATAGACAAGTTACATAGGGGGTCATTCTGAGCTTGGCGGGCGGCGGGAGCCGCCCGGCAAGCGGGAACCGCCAGAATACCGCTGCGCGGTCAAAAGACCGCCGCAATTATTCTGAGTTTCCCGCTGGGCTGGCGGGCGATCGCCAGAAGGCCGCCCGCCAGCCCAGCGGGAAACCCCCTTCCATGAGGATGCCGGCTCCGAATGGAGCCGGCGGAGTGAAAGGGGTGCGACGGGTGCAGTTGCACCCGTTGCGATTTTCAGTGTCTGCTTGGCAGACACTGAAAATCTTGGTGGGGCCCTGTTAGGGGGCCCCTGCAGTGCCCATGCCAGGGGCCCCGCGACACCCATTACCGCCAGCCAGGTTCTGGCGGTCAAAACCGCCAGAGCCAGGCTGGCGGTAAGGGGGTCGGAATCCCCCGCCATGGAGGATTCCCTTGGGCAGCGGGAAACCGGCGGGACACCGCCGGTTTCCCGTTTCTGACCGCGGCTGTACCGCCGCGGTCAGAATGCCCATGGGAGCACCGCCAGCCTGTTGGCGGTGCTCCCGCGGTCGTTGGCCCTGGCGGTCCATGACCGCCAGGGTCAGAATGACCCCCATAATCTATCAATCTTTTAAAACTACAACAGCTCTTCAAACATTCACCAATCAGAAACAAAAAATGAAACCAAAGTTCACAATGTTCCTTTCATGCATTCACGCCCGTTTCGACATTTCGTCGGTGTGACCAGCCGATTTGCTTAGCTTTTCATCATTTTTACCCACGCACAGCCACGCAAGAATTGTTTGTGCCACGCAACTGCCTATATTACTACACAAAAGCACGCAATATATATATATATATATAAACTATTCAGTGTCCTTTACAACTAAGCAAGGCCCATGCACTACATGTATGAATTTAGCAGCGTCCTATAGAACTGCACAAAGCCCACCCAAGACCTGTATGAACTAAGCCGTGTTCTATAGAACTACGCAAGCCCCACCCAAGACAATTATAAACTAAGTAATGTCTAACAGAACTACGCAAGGCACAGCCAAGACATGCACGATCTAATCTGTGTCCTATAGAACTATGCAAGGCCCACGCAATACATGCATGTACTTAACAGTGTCCTATAGAACTACACAAGGCCCACCCAAGGCCTGTATGAACTAAGCAGTACCCTATAGAACTACGCAAGCCCCACCCAAGACATATATAAACCAAGCAGTGTCTAATACAACTACGCACGGCCCAGTCAGCACCTATATGAAATAAGCACAACAGTCTTACAGAAATAAAATGAAGTAGATAGTTTCTAAATATCACATTATTTGCAACACATGAGCTTTGTTGCAAAATGTTGTGGACACTCCACATATACACTCAAATAAATCACCTCTCATCCTTTGTTAATAATATGCACATTGTGGATGATTTATGAACTGTGGTCCAGTATCATAGACAAGCTATTTACTCAGACAGTGTGAGACAATATCAGCTATACTACTGAGATCACTTTATGTTTGGAGTTAATTTTGCTCATGACTCAGATGTTTGACATTGCCCAGGAACCACTCCACACACTTTTACTATCATAATTTTATAACATCACTCATATATCTATACGTGTAAGGCTCTTTTTAACATACTTAGCACAATTGATTGAAATTCACACAATCACAATCAAATTACTTTATCTTTCTTGTTGTTAAACAGACATATTTATTGACAGTGGTTAATGTTGTACATTTATTTTGATTACATTATGAAAACAATTGGAAACAAGACAGTCTTTTCTGCCATTTCCTGCCATTGAGTGCACAACTTCTGAAGGGAATCTTCATCCTCATCATCCTGATCTCTAATTCAACAGTCAAAGTCACAGTGTACATTAGTTTTTTTACACAGATATTGTGCAATATAGCACACACAAGGATCTTTTTATTCACCATTGGGGGTGCACAGAACCACCTTTCACTTGATTGGTCCAGGTGACGAAAATTTGATTTCAGTACCCCAAACATCCTTTCCACAACATTGCATGCTTTCCTCAATGCGGCTTTGTATCACTTCTGTTGATCATACGGTGGAGTTGTAAATAGAGTCATCAGCATCCATGTCTCTAGGGCATTGTCTTGATCATCTGAAGTAAGATGTAAGATAACATATTAGAAATAGTTGACCACTTACATGTGAATGCTGGGTAAACGACATATGTTGGACAAGCAAAAAGCTAGTATTATTTTGAATTTTAATATTTGATATGTTTGTGTGAACACAGTTAAAATAAGGGGTATTTTGCACATATGGCTGTTTGGAAGACTTTTTATCAGCTTGAAATGAAATACTATTCAAGATTTATAGCATATTGAAAGCGTGACAACATATGGATACTGGGATTTATACAATAATATGTTAGAGCTTGGTCTTGTTTAGTTGAAACACATGGCATGTAGTGTTTGATGTATTTTGGTAACATCAACAGAGACATTCTGAGTGACACATACATTGCTTTGGCTTATATATAAATATGGCCAGAAAAATGTTATTGTAGGTTAGGTATACATATGTGATTACACAGATTTTATTTATTTTGGACCATGGATCATTATTAACAATATTGCATATTTCTTCACATAACTTTGTTTATATTACAGCAATATGTTTATGTAGGGTATACATGTCGTAGAAACTATACAGAGAACCAATGTAGTACAATACTTATTGGCATGACTTGATGCTTCATGAACTAACAGCCATCTAAACACATGTCCCTCACTATACTCTTATGTGTCTGTGGGTGTAGGGGTTGCTTATCAGGTTAGGAAGATGGCTTGCCATGACACACAGGTTATGATTACTTCTTATAAGGATATGTCAGTTTCTAACTATCAAACAAGTGTGAGGCCTTATTATGTCCTAAGTGAACCTTTGCTTTGCCCTTGTGTCTTACTAGTTTACAGGGGTATTTAACAGAAAATGATGTGCTAGTTAGTACTCCAGCAAAGCCAATCTTTAGGGTGCTCTCAGTGTGTTTGTACTTCACTTTCACACATGGCCACTCTTTAGGTGGAGTTACATTAAATTTCAGCTTGTTCGATTTTCCATTGGTGGGTCAAGGCCATTCGCATGCATTAAGTCAAATTACTGCTCAAATTGCCATATAGACAGTAGATAGTGACCCTATAACTGTATTTCGTGTTGTGGATTCCAAACACAGACGTATAACAGAGACATTGATGTTGCATTCCTAGTATTTTTGTCTGCATGTGTATACTACCATCTGCTGGACACGTAGTCGGAGGATCAAGGAATTCAGGCTTCTTTTAATTAGCATTTTCTTCCACTTTGTATGAAAAAAGGGGCATCCACCCCCATAACACAGACATCCTTGCAGTATGTTGCAAGGGTGTCTGTGTTGTTCATAGAGTGCACTGGATGCATCAGCACACGAATAGTGACGGAATACTAATAACTGTGCAGGTATAGTTTATGTGTTCTCACTTTGACATCACATAGGACAAGTATATTTTGTGCTGCATTGCATGTGACAGTAGTAAACTTGATGCCCAATGGTAGACACCTGGCTACCTGAAGTGTTTCATTGCAACCACTATATGCACATTCAAGTACTTATTGATGCTAATTTGGGGTAATATGACATGTCTTTAAAAAAAAAGCACATTTATTTATGTATGTTTTGATACATGCCAAACAGTAGCCCATTTCCATATCTTCCATTTTAAAAACGCTCATTGATGGCATTGCGCTTGAATATATAAGCATCATGGACACTTCCTGGGTACTTTGCTAGGACATTTGTAAACAGTCTTTTCCACAATTGCCTGGACATTGATGGGGTAATTCTGTTTGTGATTTCTAAAAGTGTGCACAGTAGCTGCAAGTGGCACCAATTGCACATGGGTGCAGTTGTTATTACTAAACACATGAGGGAATCTCCTTGCTTGGTGGCTAGTAGTTATTTGCTGGTTTCTGGAAATGACATGTACTGTGGTGTAAATTTGATGATGGCATCCAACATCGATGGGAGAAATGCAGAAAAGGCACCTTTTCTGCCTGCTAACATTGCAGATGTCTACCGGAATGAGCCAGAGTCTAGCATGTGTAGTCTTGCCCTTATTTAATAGGGGATGGATGGCTTTGGGCCTTTTAGTTGCTGGTTGAATAGTTCAAAAGATCTGCTGCATTATGTCCAGGAGCCTCATACCATATGACACTTCCACTGCAAGAAAACATGACTTTTGCACTAAAAGGATTTCCTCAGCAACCTACTTGATGGAAATGTAACATTTATTGTATTTTATGTTGGTCTGCAGTGCTCAGCTCTAAAAAAAACCTGGTGTTTGTGTTTGGTAAAGCCTTCTAGCGTTACTTCCATGACCCACAATAGGTGTTTTACTCAAACAAAATCTAGTTTATGTGACATCGTTTAATGGCAAACTCAGAAACCAGTAAGACCTGCACTTCATGCCGAAAGCAACAACCTATGTTGAATGGCAGCACACAGCTTCAGTGACGACTGGCTCTTTGTGCCAAAACAGCAAACATGACGGCTGACCTGCTATTTGTGTCAACCTCCTCAAAGCCAATCAGTCTGAATTCACAGTACAGAGACCTCCCTCATTGATGTCACTGTCTACATCTGGGTGATTGTGAAGAGAGCTGACACATCAGCCTTCATCCTACTGGAACTTTTTACAGCCTTCAACACAGTCTGCCACCCCACTCTTATCCAACAACTGAATAAGGCCAGCACTAAAGGTCCCACATTTTGCTGGACTTGCTCATTCCTAACAGACCACAACTAGTCAATAAGCCTGGTCCCCTTCACCTTGGATGCAGTCAATCTCATCTGTGGAGTTCCACAAGAATCCTCACTCTGTTCAATGCTCACATGACCCCACTTGCCAGCATCATCTGCACCACGGAATCAATGTCATATCCTATGTTAACGACAGAGGGCATGGCCAGAGTCCCATAAAAGGTGAACTTACTTTCCTGAGACTCCTGTGGGCACCGGGAATCGCACACCATCCAGCATGATCCTGGGTTGGAAAACTCCTATGGGCCTCTGCTGTGACCCCATGAACCCTGCTGACTGACCTGGGCTGGACTGATATGTGGCCCTGGATCACCGGTGACCGGACTCTCCCCACCTGTGGACTTTGAGTTAGGGCCTGGGCCCTGGGGCGCCTGCGTCTGCTCTGAGCCACTGCATCAGAGAAGTGGGCTCTCCACTTCTCAGTCACACATGGCACCCGAGCATTCTATGATTGCCCAAGGAGTGCCATAGAACTGACAGAACTAAGGACATAGTACACAATCGCTGGTGAAGGCTGTGGGCCGTCTACTGTGTGGGGGTCTTTTGGGCAGGTAATAAACATAAGGACTGTAGCTTTAACGCATGGCCTGAAGCACAATGACATCGGCTGCCGTGGGGGCCGAGGTCCCTGCCCTGCATATTGACACCTGCAAAGGAGGGATGGGCCTCTACGTGTCCCGTGTTCACTGACCCAGCATTGTTGATGATGTCCCCAGCCTGCACCATCCCAAACACTCCTGTTCTGTTTGTGGCCTAATGAGAGCAACAGTACAACATCGCTGACCACCAAGGGGCGCACTGTAGGGTTACAAATGCGACACCCAAGGATTAGATTGTGTTTTTGATGAAGAGAGGAGCTTATGCCACCTTACCTGCTTGAGTCATATGGTATTAATTGTATATGAAGACCTATACTCTCTGAGACAAACTTAAACCATTGCAGCCTAGCGCTACTAATAGTGATAGATGGAATTGCACCCCCGGACCTCACCTTGACTCATCACTAGCACTGAATGGTGACCCTGGAGCTTACTAGAGCCTCTGCCAAATTGAATTGAAAGTGAAATACAGTACCACTGTTGTGGGCAGGCTGAGACTTGTGTGCATGACTCTCGGTGGCGTAAAATTGACCGCTGTGCCCTTTTTCATTATTCTTATTTTTGCTACCTGAGCTGTATTGTTGTACAGGTGACTCCCTAAAGCTACAGATCATTACTGAGCTGCATGGGCTGCACCACAAATGTAGAACCATCCTCCCAGCGCGCTCACGAGCTATCACAAAAAAGTGGTTGGATGGCTCCCTCACTCGCACACAAGACTGCATACTTCCCACCAACTTGGAGCCCAACCCAGACAAACTGGCTATGATACTACAGAAAATCAGGTCCTCAAGAACAGCTATTGAACATTGCATCGGCTCATTAGCAGGGACCTTGGAATACTGCAAGAGGCACATTGTAAAGTGAATGACAGACTAAAAGCTGCAGAGGCAGAGATCTCAAAATTGGCTCCACGACAAAAATTTCACAAGAATTTCATGCTACTACACTAACGGATCTTGGTAAACAAATAGTGGCCTTACATGAAAGAGCAGAAGATCCCAAGGATCAAGCAGGTCAAAATAATGTATTCATTATAGGATACTAGAGGGTACGCAGGGCTCCAATGCTACATTATTTACTAAGCAGTGGTTTCCTGGCATCGGTAGCGCACAAGGGTCTATCGCCTGTATTTACAGTGGAACGCACTCACAGACAGCCAACTCATAAACCCTCTCCAGGGGTGCTGCCGCACCCTGTATTGGCAAGGACCCTGGACTACAGAGACTGTGACAACTTATTGCAAAAAGCCAGAGAAATATCACCCATAATAGTAGACAATGTCACAGTGTCTCTATTTACGGACTACACCTTGGAGGTGAAGAGGAAACGTGCCTCCTTTCAGTCAATTAAAAACAATTGTGAAACAAGGGCCTCACCTATTCATTGATTTTCTCAGCATCTTTGAGGATTTTACATGAACAGGCTCCTCATTCTTTGATACTCTGGATGCAGCGTGGGACTGGTTGGAATGACAATACCTGACCGCACGGAATCTCCCTCCATCTGACTCAACCAGAAGGAGTATGCAGGAGCTTCCCAGATGCCCTAAGGCTCCAAGATGACCGACGTCGAAATCGGTGTCATCACCACAACAAGCCTGGGAGGGTAAGCAAGCAGTACTAGCAACAATGTTTTCTACATTGTCCAGCCCATCAGCAAACACGGACTCCGAATACGACTCAAATGGAAGCATGGTACTCTTTCCAATGGTAATGCCACAGATTGCTGGCACAGTTATTTGACTTTGTTGCAATGTTGGCCTACTGGGGATTCATGGAATATATTCAGAGAGGTGAGACTCAGTACATCACAACTAATGTTTTGATTAGTACATACCTGTGCTTGACACATACCTGTGCTGTCTCTCCTCGTCCTACTCGCTGCTCACCCTTTATCCCTTGAGACCCTCCTCCCTCCCCCCAGACCAAATCACCACGGGCTATATTGTAGGGACAGTATAAAGATAAAATTATCTCCTTGTTCCACAGAGGCCTGTACACCCCCCAACACATCTTTTGGGTCCTCTCATTGCACAGCCCTCAATATCCCCTAAGAGCACTCTGTTCTTTTCCTCCCTTTTTGCACTCATTGCTGTGACTCCTGGGCTCCCCCTGGTTACAGGTGATACCGAATCTCTCAAACCAGGGGTGATAATTAAGCTACATTCACAGCCCTCACAAGCGAACGCACAATGAGTTCTTAGTTTAACATGTCATGTTGATTACCCTTACTTTGGTCGTACAGGCATTTTCTGTTGGTCCTAGTATTGAGAAAATGTTCACCTCTGCACCAGAAATGTCTTTGTGATATTCTTGTCCAGCACTACATTGAAAATGAACAACTGATTGAGTGCACTCCAAGCTCATCAAAATTGCACTTATACCACATCATTATAAAATACTAACCTGAAATGTCAGGGGATTAAGGTCTTTTCACAAGAGACATCGAGTACTGGCACAATTAAATAGACAAGTGGCACACATAGTATGTCTCCAGGAGACTCACCTTTCCTCTCCAGAGGTAACCAAAGTCTGTAGGAAATGGAGAGGTCAACTCTTTACCACATCTGACTCTGGATATGTTTGAGGAATGCCTATATGAAGCACAAGACACACAAATTGAGACACAGGGAAGATACAACTTAATCTGAGGCCTGCTGGATGGAGAAATGGTGGTGCTGGGTAGTATATATGCTGCCAATTCAAAACAAGATGTTTTTCTACAGCACCTCTCTGTAGCCCTCTCGGAATCATCCCACCTTATGTGATTCATAGGTTGACATTTTAATGCAGTCCTAGATATAGATTAAGATTGTTCACACCCTCCTTGCTAGGCACAAATTCCATCTGACAGGCCTGGCCATTTGGTGACTGGCTCGTACACTGGTCTATGACATATGACTGGAGGGCCCATAATAAGAATATGCATGAGTATTTGTTTTTCTCATTACCACATAACCTTCGTACTCTTCTGGATCGTATCCTCAACCTGACACATGGTTAGGAAATTCTTTGATGCAACTTATTTAGGCAAAACATTGTCAGACCACAACCCACATAAGGTGGTTTTATCCTGGGGGGAAGTCCGCTGACAGATACCCACATGACATATGCAACCATCCCTACTAGAAGATACAGCTTTTAGGGACACTCTAGGCACTGCAATTGACAGCTATTTTACTGAAAAAGCGGGCACTGCCACGATGCCCCTGATCGAATTGGAAGCATTTAAAGTCGCTATACAGGGGTGTCCGTAGCCACCACTGTGGGCACTAGACACTAGGTAATTTGTGAACTAAAACATATGGAATCTCAAAAGGGGACACTTGGGAGTTAGGCTGTACATGCCCACAAAAACTCTGAAACTCTACAAGAGAGCAGGATCCGTCACAACGAAGCCCTATAATGCCTGAGGCTGATTGATCATAAACCTTACATGCAGACACTACATTTTGAAGGTGAAAAAGGAAGGGACATTACTTGCCTGTATGATAAGGGCCGACATCCCCCACATCAATTCTTACTATTGCCATTCCTTCTGGAACTCCCACTACTACACAATTGGAGATTAATGGCACCTTTTGTGAATATTACACAAATCTATCTCTGGAAGATAGAGAATGCTTACTGGGAGATTTGAGACTGCCACGGATATCGGAAGTGGTGTGTAAGACTCTTGAGACTCCTTTGACTGCAGAGGAACTCCGAGATGCTATTAAAAGCAAGGAATGTAACAAAACACCAGGCATTTATGGTTTGCCTATTGATTTTTCCTCCACATTCAAGATATGCTTGATTCCCTGATTAGAAACACTTAATAGGGTGTCCCTGGAGGTGGGGACATTACCACCCACCACGAGCCTGGCACTGGTTACCTCACCGCTCAAACCTCAGCAGGCCTCTCTTCTTATAGGTCACGTTCTCTTTTGACCTCAGAATACAAAATACTCCGTAAGTCACTGGCACTGAGACTGCTCCCTCTTCTCCCAGACTTAATGAACAACGATCAATGCAGCTTTGTACTTCACAGAAACACCTCATTAAATATACATCAACTATACCAAGTAATGGAAACAGCTATGGACACCTTTCCCAATGCAGAAGGTCTCCCCTTAGATTTACAGTAGTTGTTCGACTTCCTGGATTTGGAATACATGTTCGCCATACTGCAGAGGTTTCATATTTCCCCCACATTTATAGGCTGGATTGGCATATTCTACATCAACCTGGGCCAAGACAGGTGCACACTTCCTCGCCATGATTGATACGCCACAGCATGCAACAGGTTGGCCCACTGTTCCCTTTACTATTCATGTTGGGGATGGAGCCCTTCGGCCCAAAAGATCCAACAAGCAGCCGCAGACTGGGTATTCCTAATGGATCTACACAACATACTAGCTCATAATATGCCGATTATGGGCCTGATTCACAGGGGTAAACTTCAACCAAAAATCTAAGTTCAGACCGAAAGTGTGTTTAGGTCATAGTAAAGTTACACTTTTGGTCTAGGTTTAGACCAAAAGTGTTAACTTAGATGAAAAGTCTACCTTTACTAATAGTAAAGTTAGAATTTTGGTGTAAGTTTGCATTTTTGGTCTAGGTTTAGACAATTATCTCATGTAGAGACTTTATGCAACCTCGACTTATTCGCTCCCTGTTCCTAACACAAGCCAGCATCTTAAACTACATACAAGAGCATTGGTCTCCAATGGTAGATGAACCAGTCACTCATGGTTTAGTACAGGCAGTGTGTGAAATGGGCACGGGATGAAACCTGAGTAGATGGCTGTACACTAACAGCTAACCACGCTGTGAGAGGCTTGGGAAACAGATATCGGGTGTCCATTTCATGACATAGAATGGCAATTCCTTTTAGAATATCCTAGTATAATACCTCTGAACACACAGTTTAAGTTCATCCAATTTTTAGTATTGTATGCAGCATAGCTCACACCAGCTAGATTGCACCATATTTTCCCCGCAGCAACATCTTCTTGTCCTCAATACCGGGCTGACGATGGAAACCTCCTACACTTGTTATGGTCATGCCCCACCCTGTCCTCTTATTGGACAGAGGTGACCAACTCCCTTAAAACACTGATGGACAAACACCATAGGGACAATACAGGGCACTGCATACTAGGATTATGTCCCAAGCCCAAAATGTCTAGGATTGAAACATGCTTTATTGATTTTTCACTCCTACTGGCCAAACGACAGATCATCCACCCCTCCTCTCATTCTGAAGGCGCGAAGAGGTACAAAAATGGGGCTTCGAGGAATGGTTGGCACTTCAAAGTGAGGAATGTGAGGGACTACGCAGGTGGCCATATCTATAACCAGGGACACCTTCCTAGAACAATTCATCACACAGACGGATGATGCTAGTTACGTTCTGTGCAGTGCTCTCAAGTCCCACATGAACATTCACAATGTCCTCTGTTTACAAATATCAGTACTAGCCATCATACCAAACTGAATGCAGGACATTGTAAACTTTGCATGTTCTATATGTGCTACAAATGTAAGAAGGAGTATGATTTGACATAGTGCACGTGGTAAGGGGGGTGGGGCAAGGACATAGCTAAGTAAAGGACTAGATTGTTGTTGTTATGTTCAGTTACTTAACATGGAAAGATAATACTAGTAATCACATACTTGCTGTCATTTATTATTAAAGATTACTTGCTTAATGAACATATGAAAGAGATAGAGACTAATGTCGGAACCTTGACAAGACATGTAAGTAATACTAGAACATTGCACTGTTGTAATTTCACAGTCAAAATGCAATAACATATGTTTGAAAAAAACGAAACATATGTTGATGACATCCAACTCATACTGCACCTGGTGCCCTCCCAAACGTCAACTCTCACCCTTCCCAGCAACCCATTTAAAGAACCTCTGGATAGTAAATGACAACCAACTCACCATAACAGGCCAAGTGAACACAGTCTCAGTCCCCTGCTTCCACACACTAAAGATGCTCGAGTAGATCTTCAAATGGCTCCCCATCAAAACTTGCAGACCTGTAATCCAAGCCCTCATCACAAGCAGGTTAGACTATGGCAATGTACTCTATGCTTAAATCAATGCTCAACTGACCAGAAGAAGCCGCTAGGTTCTTTCTCACCCTCAGCCTCCAACCACGCACACATCACCTGGCACCTCAAGTAGCTCCATTGGCTCCCTAGCCACAAAAGAGCTCTCTTCAAACTCTTCACACACTTACAAAGCCTTCAACAGCATTTTCCCCACAGACCTCAACAACCACATAGGTTTGCACAACCCTACCAGACACATCTGCTCAGCTAAACTCCTACTTACACACACCTCCACACATACACAGCCCAATTTGACAGTCATGCCCTATTTTACCTCACTCCTAAAGCCTGGAATGGCCTGCTCCTGCACATTAGAGCTTCCTCCTGAGTTCTTGAATTTTAAAAGAAACTAAAGACCTGGCACCAGCCCTGCTTCGTCCAATACATCTCCTGCTTCATCGCTAGGACACCCTGAAGAGTGAGTAGTGTACTATAGAAATTAAGATAACATAACAGTGCAGCATATAACTGTACATAACAGAACAACATGCCATGTTGTTTAATTTATAGCTCTTTTTGTAAAGATTTACACATATAGGATTTTTTTAAATAAAACGCAAAGAAAATATTGACTGTCAAAATGGCTATTATGTCCATATGTTTTTTAATTTAATGGCATACAAAACAATGCTCATCTTGTGACTCTCTTTCCTTACATTCTGCTTTGAAATTAAAGCTGAACTCTTTCAGTGCAGGCTAGGCAGCAGAGGATCTACTCACAGTCGGCATTTCATATGTAAGGCTCCCTTGCGCCACTGGGTTGACGAGCTCTGGAGCAGGCACCGGCATGCCAGTGAAGAGGTATTGAAACCGAATGATTAATGGCAGCATTTCTAGCACCCTGTAAATTTGTTCTCTGCAGAAGAAGGGAATAACCCAGAAACACATGTGTCCAGAGATGCACAGCAAAGGCTGCACCTATTTAGAGGTGAAATATTTAAAAGTAACTGAGTTCGTTTTTTGAGGAAACTACATTTATCATGATGCAATGGGGCTGATTATTTGCTGGGATGTTAGGCAGGTGTGCTCCTAACTGTTTGTGGCATTTCATTATGTCTAGATGCTGCTTCATCATTAGGTTCTGTTTTGTCTATGCCAGCTAGGGCAGCACACCAAAGTTTTCTGCCATAGTTAGTGAATATTATGATACACTTGCCCTAATGAAACAGACCTATTGACTTTATGAATACTTATTTATTTTGAGTTCCTTATTTCTTTCGAGAGTGCTCCTTAAACAAAAACTCTAAAAAAAACAAAATATTTCAGCACTACTGGCCTTGAGGTCGTCCCCAATGTCTGTTGACCATGGCCATGTATGAAAGAATAAAATAGTGCGTAATCTGGAAAGACCCAACTTTCAAAGCGCTTGCGCCCACACGTCTGAGAGCTGTAAGGATGATTTAATTAATCGTTTTTTTATTTGTGCAATAAGTAAATGGATGGTTCTGCATATTTGTCTTTCGCTGCACTGCTCCCTCGTCAATCCCTTGAATATATTTTTCTGTGATACATGGATACACAGAATCACGTCCAAGGAACACTATTTGCATAATACTTTCGTGTGCATGGCTCAGCGAAGAGACTTGCATTAAAATAAATAAACACTTCGTATACAATTTGTAGTTCTTAACAAAAGGAAATGCTGCACTTGGCATTGAATTCTAGCAGCAATTCACGTTGGTGAACGGGTGATATCGCAGTTTCGGCCTGAATGGTGTTCCACCGTGGAATATTGCCGTTTAATCCGAGTCTCGTGAATATATCTCTCCATCTTTAAAATTGAGCAAATTAAATCCAATTTAGAGCTTTTCCTTTCTGATTGATTGCCGTTCTCTTCTTAGTGCCATTCCTGGATGAAGTTGACCGACACACAGGCTTAGTGCGAGGGAGACATTCAATTATACCTGTTTTCAGCTGATTAACAAAGCTTAGCTGATTTTAATGGACACCTAACGTGGTGCACAGCAAGGAATAAAAAGCAAGATAAATAGTACAGGTGGCAGAAGGATAATTCTGATATACTTGGTGTCACCCTGACTAGATTTAATTTTCTATGGCTACCCAATTCCAGGAACAGTAAGCATGCAAAAGATAGGAAGCTAGATTTTACATGAAAACAAAGCAGTCTAAAAACGGTCTTGCGCTGATGATGTACATGCACCAGGATGGCGGTTCTTAACCTGTGGTCCTTGGACCCCGAGGGGCTTATTTGCAAGCCTCTTGCCCTACTAGTGTGTCATTATTCATAACCCTCCGGTGGTGCAGAGTGCAGACCCATACTACGAGACCACCCAAACCCAGTTTGAGTGGCTTTTCATGGCCTCAGAGATATGATGTAATGAAACTCATCACTGCGTCAGGGAGGCATTCCATGTTCGTTGCGGTGGGTGTTTGCAGTGGGTTTTGCCACACAAAACCCATGGGTTTTGATGCATTCCCAGATTTACAAGGGTCTGTAAATCTGGTAATGCATCAAAATTGTACGCCTCCCCAGGGAACATGTAATGAGGGGAAATATCTTTATTTCTCCTCGTCATTTTTTCCTATTTTTATGTGTGCTTCATTCTGCAGCACACATAGAAAGAGGAAAAAAAAACATGGATTGTTTTTGAGAAGGAAGGTGTCTCTTCCTGCACAAATACAATCCTGTCAACAACCCAGACACCCTTGCATGATGGTGCAAGGGTGCCTGCGCTGGCACTAGGCACCAAATTGTGTGCCAGCTGAAAGGACAGGAATGCATGGTATACAGGGGCGGCTCCTCTGCTACATCAGGGTGGAGCGCAAATTTGATGGTAGACCTCTATTCAGCAAAAAAGGCATCAGACATCTGTCTCTAAATTGTGGATCACAGATGCTTATTTCAGCAACCACACCACTATGGTTGGTGTCTGGCCTGGGCTCACTTCCAGACTAATGTGTGTCAGGAAACTAAATAGTGGGGATCCATAAAAACGCTTATCCACATTTGTATGTTGGTTGCGGGCATCACTTCCATGATCTTTGTTGAAGGCATTTGGCATGCTTTGTGCACATCTCTGGATTTCTTGGGATGACTAGCACCATTCCCACAAACAAAATGAGGTGCAGATGTAAAGCAGGATAGTAAAGTATTAGCCTAACTCCTAATCCTTAAGTTAATGGGCAGCCCACAGCTCCACATTTTGAAATATGGAAACGTGCTCAACACATGACTAAAGGTATTTCTGTCTATGGCAAGCTAGTATGGGGATCCACCTTATATTTAAATTACTTGGCCAGGCCAGAACAGAACAAATAATTCCGAAACGTTTGACATTTTAACCAACAAAACAAAATATTTCAATTTGGAGCAGATGGTATATCTCTAGAGGATATGTATGATAGATCAGGTATTCCCTTGAATTCAGAATGCACAGTAGGGTTCGGTGTTTATTTGACACAAGCATGTATACCATCCAATGTTCTGAGATGGCTGAAAACTTTATGTATTCTCCTTTGGCAGGAAATAAACTGAAGGAAGTTGCAATGGTGTTTTAGTAAAGGTAGGCCATAAATACAACAGTAAAGATAGATACACATAAACTGGTTATGATTAAATCTATGTTCTTCCTCACATCACCATTTGTGGTCACTATTGTAAACACAATGTAGATGATGCTCAAGAGCATTCTTTAGAAAAAATGCTCAGTATTACAAGGTTTTCACCTGTGTACACCTAACCCACTTCACTAATGGAAGCCAGAAAACATTACTCAGGAATGCAGCAACACACACTATAATTGGCTACTGCCACCATCCAGGCCCTTGGCAAAAGGACTTAAGGTAGGGTCTACATCAGGAATACAGAGAGTGGAGACCAATTTATGGCCTCCTCTAAAAAGGTAACCAAAAATAGAAAAATACAACAGCCATGGACAAAATTCAAAATGGTGGGCAATGCAACAGTTAAACAGATTCTATTGGTTGGTTATAAACTAAATAGTGGGGTAGTTTTTAGGACAGGGCAGGGTAGGTTTTAGGGTTCAGGATAAGGGATCGGGTAGTTTTTAGGAAAGGGTGGGATAGTTTTTAGGACAGGGTAGGTTTTAAGGCTTAGGGCTGGGGTGTCGGGGGCCAGGTAGTTTTTAGGACAGGGCAGGGTAGATTTTAGGACAGGGAAGCTTTTAGGGTTCTGGGGGGAGGTATAGTTTTTAGGACAGGGAAGGTTAGGTTTTAGGGTTTAGGGAAGGGGGCGGGTAGTTTTTAGGACAGGGCAGGTTAGGTTTTAAGACAGGGAAGATTTTAGGGTTTAGGGCAGGGGGTCAGGGTAGTTTTTAGGACAGGGCGGGTTAGGTTTTAGGTTTCAAGGCGAGGGTGGGAGGCGTTGTTAGGGCAGGGAAGGGTAGCTTTTTAGGCCAGGATAGGTTTTACGGTTTAGGGCAGGGGTGGGGGTAGTTTTTAGGACAGATGGGGTCATTTGTCGGTCAGGGTAGATTTTAGAGTTTAGGGCAGGGTGGGGGGTCGGGTAGTTTTTAGGAAAGTTTGGGATAGGTTTCAGGACAGGGCAGAGTAGGCCAGGGGGTTAGGGCTCTGGGCAGGGACTGAAAGGGGAAGTTTTAAGGGCTTGGGCAGGTTGGGTATGATGTCAGGTTTAGGGGGCAGGACGGGGGAGAATTTCCATGCATGTTACTTTACCAAACATGCTTTTACAACTAAAAGCATGTGTGGTAAGGACACTGTCGTTGTAAAGACCACTTTGTAAAGGCATGCGTTGTAAATAAATTATATGCATCTCTTACAAATTTAATCACATTCCTTTGCAGCGGACCAAGGTTAAAGCATCCAGCCCTGGGTCATGACCCCTTTTTGAAATCCAGCTATTGATGCTGGGCGGGCTTACAATGAAGGCCACAGAGGGACCTGGAATGTGGAGGAGAGGACATTCGGCCCCCTAAAATCCAGGTTTAGGTGCTAGGCTTTTACAGGAGGAAGCCTGTTATATGACCGCCCCTTGTCTGAAAACTGATACTTGAGTGTACTATTTTGAATAACATTTGTGTATGCACCAATGTTCCCTGTGATGAACAGGTAGATGTCCCCAATGAGGAGGATGACAACAATGATGCACAACAGGAGGAGGGGGAACAACCAAACTCTGTTGCTGAAACATGCATGCAAAAGAGAACAAATTGTGCACAACCTTTTGACATAGACACTGTCCTCTGAGATTCACCATTTAAATATTGCAATAAAATTACCTTAACTATGAATTCTCATGGCGTACTCATTATCATCATCACATACCATTTTTCATTTGTCCATATCTCAGAGAGCATGACTACACCACAACAGTTGTAAATACGTTTGAAAAATAGGCCCAGATTTAAGAGGGCCTAGCACCTCCTTGTGCAACATTAGCGTAATCTTTTTACGCCAATGTGGCCCAACGAGGCCAAAATCTATGCATCAGATTTACAAAGTGGCCCAATGCATGTATTGTGCCACCTTGTAACCCCTTGCACCACGTTATACCTGTGTCAGGCATAATGTATGAAAGGGGGCACACCATTGATTACAATGGGCCCCTATGTACTGTTCAGGGTTAGCGCCAACGTTTTGGCCGCTAAACCTGAACAGTACATCAATAGCATGAAATATTTAGATGCTAATGCCCCCTACCCTGCCCCATGGTGCACCTTATTTTAAATACAGCACACACATGGTGGTGGTGGTAGGGGGGCATTAAGGGGCGCAAGAATAGTGGTGCTGCACTGGGTGCAGGGCCACTTTTCTTAACTCCCCCTGATAGTCCGGAACTAAAAACTAATTTGAAGAATGCACTAACATATGAATGTGTGGGTGGAATGTAGGCATACTCTGTAGCAATTACAACTGGCATTGTCACACACATATCACACAAGTGTATTGGCTTAACATGTGCCTGCATCAATCATGGGAATATACTTTGTTGGACTTGGCCATTTTTGAAGCGTCATCCCCGATCGTTTTGCCTCCTTCCTCCTATTTTTTTCTGACCGGGTTTAGTTAACTTTGGGACTCTGGGCACTTTACCACTGCTAACCAGTGCATATGCTCTCTGTGTAAATTATATGGTTGATTAGATTATCCATGATTGGCAGATTTGATTTGCTAGTAAGTCCCTAGTATGGTGCACTAGAGGTGCCTAGGGTTTGCATATCAAATGGTACTAGTAGACCTGCAGCACTGGTTGTGCCACCCACACTAGAAGTCCTGAAAACATGGCTCAGACCTGCCACTGCAGTGTCTGTGTGTGCAGTGTTATAATGCCAGTTCTACTTGGCAGGTGTACCCACTTGCCAGGCCTAAACCTTCCCTTTTTATAAATGTAAGGCACCCCTAAGGTAAGCCCTAGGTAACCCCATGGACAGGGTACAGTGTGTGTTAAGGGTGGGACATGTACTTATGTGTTTTACATGTCCTTACAAATGAAATACTGCCAAATTCAGTTTTCACTGTTGCAACGCCTATCTCTCTCATGGGTTAACATGGGAGATGTCTTTAAGTATTATCAAAGTGCAGTTGACCTTTGAGAGCAGATGGAAATATGGAATTTATGGTCTCTGAACTCACAATTTAAAAATAGATCTTTTACTAAAGTTGGTTTTAAGATTGTGTGTTTGAAAAGGTCACTTTTAGAAAGTGGGCATTTTCTTGCTTAAACCATTCTGTGACTCTGCCTGTTTATGGATTCCCTGTCTGGGTCAGTTTGACAGTTTGGCTGTTTGTGCCTCTCTCTAGACAGTGACCAAAGGGAGCTGGGGTGTAGCCTGCATATCCTGATGAGCCATCTGTGCTAGGAGGGAGGGGAGGAGTGGTCACTTACACCTGAAAGGGTTGTGCCTGCCCTCATACAATACAGTCTCCAACCCCATGGTGTGAGTCTGGGGCCTGGCCTGGGCAAGGCAGGAGTTCACAAACAAGAGAGACTTTCCTTTAAGTTTGCCTACTTCAAAGGCAGATAAGTATTGGACCCCAAACCCCTGAAAATTAGATCACTTCTGAAATCAGGAGGACCCTCTGCCAAGGAGAAGAGCTACTTCAAAGGCAGAACTAGGTATAATAAGGAAACCCAAAACCACAGACTTTAGATCACTTTTGGACATCAAGAGGAACCTCTGCCTGGAGAAGAGCTGAAGAGCTGAGAAGTGCTGTCCTGCCTTATACTGTGCTTTGTGGAGCTATCCTGCAGTTGCTGCTTCTGCTTGTACAAGAGGACAGAGACGGGATTTTTGTGCCTTCCTGCTTGTGTAGAAATCTCCAAGGGCTTGTCTTGGGCTTGCCTCCTGTTGTTGAAGTCTTAGGGCCATCAAAGACTTCTCCTGCCAGCACCTGGACTCTCTGATGAGACTCCTGCCCTGCCAAATGGTGCCCTATCCAGTTTCTGGGATCTTGGAAGGCCAAGCTGGAATACGAAGATTGAAAATCAATGCACAGTCCGCTGTGCGGGGAAAATATCGACACACCTTCCAAGCCGCGGCTGAAAAAACGACACGCCGCCGGCATCGCAGCTGGAAAATCGGCACTGAACTGAGCAGAAGTGACTACAGTCCACCTGTGTCAATACATGCAGCAATGGCCCTGTGTGGGCATACAAAGTGCCACTGGAGCACTGATGTCTAAAGTACAATTGCTACCTAAAAGCAGCCCTGCCACACAGATTGTATGCAGTTATGTAAATCTGGCAATAAAAATAAAGTTTAAGTCATTGTACATTCCAAGTGTATGTTCTAAACATATACTCCCTAAATTTTAGCACACATGTCCCACTTAGGTGGACCAGGCTTGGTGCTCTCTATTTGCAAATGGCCATAATGGAACAATTCATATGTAAAAATGTGTATTTACTCACAAAGTTATATGAACAGTACAAATGTTCCCACATAGGGAATCATAGTGAACACAGGTATGAGTACACAGCCTTGAGAAAATGGCTTACATATATCCATGGTGGAATAGATATTTGGTATGTGTCAAAACCCTGAACACACCACAGTAATATGCATCACTTCACAGACATGAAACATATCTTTTCACACACAAGCATGTCACATACATGCCAACAATGACACATGGCAGCACACCATCTTTAACAATTTGCATGCATGGGGAACTATACGTTGCACGTGTTGTTTTGCATCATGAAGTCTGGCCCTTAGAACACACCACAGTGTGGACATACTTGTACTCAAATTGTCATGGCTTACCGAATCTTAATCCAGCCTTAGTCAACAGCATCTTTTGCTTAAGATTTGTAAAGGGTATCATATGTATGAACATGTTTTGCAGATGACCCAACCTATCTTATGCTGTGTTGTGAAACGTACAGTGGAATTCTGACATGACAATGTTGTAGACCCACATTACGAGTTCCATCACAAATGTACACTCACAGTACACATATGAAAACCTGTATGTGGAAAGTAATCTTTACACACATGCACATTTGCATTACAAACCACAAGAAACATATCGTAACCAATTTGAATGTTACCAGTACACAGTGAAATACCCATGCATACATTTGATCCCCTACAATGCAAACAACAAAGATGCATAGCCCCTGTAACTACAAATGTGAATCTGGATGCCCTGTCAGCCTTCCCTCTAAGATCCACGCATGCGCATCATGCGTAAAATAAATGACGCATAGGATAGTTCTCCATACATTGCAAATCACCAAAATAATGCCTCTCACCTGCACATCTAATGTATGGACTCAGGCCTTGTCAGCCTTCACAGAAAAATGCATGCGTCAAAAAAAGCTGTGTACTATGTTCGTTCAAACACTGCATTTACCAAAAATAATGCCTCACACTTGCGCATCTAATCTAAGTCAACATGCATTGTCAGCCTTCATAGAAAAATCCACGCATGGCTGTCATGCGTCCAAAAATTGATGCATATCAGAAAACGTGACACATATGTCTAGGAAGTGATGTAATAGGTCTTCCTTGCTGCACACATGGAAAAGTGAATTTACTTTCATTTTTACTTTACAAACTTGTAGTCTGTCCTTGAGAGAGGTTGTGTAGTGGTTGTGCTGGTGTGAGCAGTGATGGATTGAAATTGTTTTGTGCTGTGTCCCACGTGATGACAAACATGACACAGGAGTATTGGAAGTCATGGATGTGTGTGTTCCTTGAGTCATGTATGTTCTGAGTGACACAACAAAGACCCAAATGCAAAAAGGACTTACTGGCTCCTACTGCAACATTAGTGTCATCTTTTTTTAAGGTAATGTGGCTGAAGGAGGCAAGTATTGTCACACTAATAAGGCCCTCATTACAACCTCACCGGTCTTTCAAAAGACCGCCGAGGCTGCTGGAGACACAATACCGCCAGTCCCGGTGGTATTTCTGGCTCCCTATTATGACTTCTCCGCTGGGCCAGCGGATGGTAACAAGTGTTACCGTCCGCTGGCCCAGCGGAAAAGTCACATCAACATTGCTGCCGGCTCGTAATAGAGCCGGCGGCATTGCTGACCTGCAGCGGGTGCAGTAGCACCCATCACGCATTTCACTGCCTGAAATTCGGGCAGTGAAATGTGCGACGGGCTATGCCTGGGGGCCCCTGCTCTGCCCATGCCAAGTGCATGGGCAGTGCAGGGGCCCCCAGGGGCACCCCAAGTCACCCTTACCGCCAGCCTTTCCATGGTGTTGTTTACCGCCGTGGCCTGGCTGGCGGTCGGAGACTCATAATGACTGCCAGGCAAAAGCCTGGCAGTATAGTGGAGGGGCCGGCGGTATGGCCGTGGTTATTGCACCACAATCATAATAGCTGGAGTAACACCGCCAGCCTATTGGCGGTGTTACCGCCAGCTTACCGCCGGCCGCCAGGGTCGTAACGAGGCCCTATATGTCAAAAGCTGCACAATGCTTGTATTGTGGCTATTCTAAAGTCTGGTGCCAGATGATTTCTGCACCAGGCATTATGAATGTAAGGTGTATATTATTGCGATAAGAGGCACACAAAAAAAGAACACTTAAAGCTACTAATTTACACTGCGCCATTGTTGGAGTGAACTTGAATGCATGCCTAAGGCAGGTTGGTTAAATGACAATCCCATTGTTTTCCATATGCCTATTTTCACTTCGTAGGTTTGGCACCTTCATGTATGGTGCTAACCATGCTAAGTGCCAACATGATGTCATAGTTTACATCATAAGTGCCCTAACATGTGCCATGGTGTGCAATATGTCAAATATGGCACACACATGGTGGAGTTATGTGGTGGTAGTAGCTGGTTGAAAATGGTCAAGGACCTGAGTGCTTGCTCCATTTTCACATAGATATACTACAAAATACTAAACTTCTGTCAATTGACAGTATCCTGTCCCCAAGAAATTGTAACATATGTATCTGAGACATGTAAGTATGGTTGAATCCCATATCTGTAAATGTCTGTGTGGGCTAACTATGTCTGACTGACTGACATGTTATAGATGCCAGTTGGTTATTTCTAAGACTAAGTTAACTAGGTCACTCAGCTAAACAGCTGGAGGTGTAACAGTTGGCCATGCTGTTTTGTGTTCAACACTCACACAGCTATGTCTTTCTGTCATGTCAAGACCCCAATACAGCCAGTAAGTGTTACCTTGCATGTCACATGTGTAGATCAAGGGTTGTTTGTGAGATAGTATGATGTGTGCAGTGCCATGTTCAAATTGCATGTGTGTCAATTAAAACACCATCATCTATCGTTGGGTATCAGCATCATTTCTTATTGTATGTTGAGAATGTTGAATGATGCACAGGTGCCAACGTGTGCAACAATGGATTAATGAGTCTTTGGAAAATGTAATTATGCCCACAAACACAGTGCTGACAATCAAGATATGTGTCAGAGGTGCGGGCTTTCAGAAATGTATGTATGTTGACAACATATTAGTCATAGCACATGTTACTGCACTGTGTGTCACACGTTACACCCATTTACTCTGGACATGGTACAATTTATGTACCTGTGTTGATGTCTCAAAGGGGCTTATCAATGAGACACTTGTACCACAGGTGCTTCACTACTCTTCAGAAAAGAAGTGAGGCACCGGCCATGGAAGGTGCTTTTTGAGAAGGCCAACAGTCAGTTGAGTACAAATAGAGATTTCAGCTCTTCTCCAGATGGATGTGTGACATGTCTACGGATTGTAGCAAACAAGTTGTGTGCAGACAAACCTACATGATCAATCATCATGATGATTGTGAGCGAGCATGATTACGTCAGGTGTATGAGATGTGCATGGTTAGTGTTTACCCGGTACTTTGGAGATGTATTAAGCTTCTGCACAGAAAGTGTGCAATATTGGATAGCCGTTATCTCTGTGATTTGTTCAATATATTGTAGATGCTTGGGAGGCAGATTGGTATAGACTTGGAACTTGACATTGTTTTAAGATATCTGGAGGACAACATGTGTCATCTGAAGATGCTGTTTCTATTGCATGCTTGTTCTGCCTCTACCCAATGGAGTATTTGATGACATGTTCTCCTCATTTTTTAGCAGCCACAGTGACACAAGCACAGAAGTGTGGCTTTGAAAAGAGTGTTGAGCAATTAAGGAACAACTGCAAGGTCCAGAGAGGGTACCGCAGGATGGCCGAAAGGTAAAAAAAGGGAGAAGACATAGGGGCTGTGGCAGGTGTTTCCAAAAGGGGGGCCAGCAATACAGCCTGCAATAATATCCAAGAAGAGTGTGATCTCAATGCAGAGGGTCAGGGATGCCTCAGCAGGTCCCACCCCCTCCACATCCATGGCCCATACAACACCAGCATCCCAGCAACAACCACCACCAGCTGCCACTGGCTCAACCTTTGAGGCAGATATGCACAAGGAATGACGGAGGTGAAAGCAAGGTTGGCCAAGCTGGAGCAGGACAATGCAAGAAACTACAGAGCTGAAGAAGCTCCGAGTGTTGACAGTGTCCAGTTCCCAGTAACTTCCCTTCCCCTAGGGCCCATTGTAAATAGTTTTAGTTAGTTTTAGGTCGGTAGGCATAGGTTAGGTGGCAGAGAGTAAGTTAGTTGTAGGTAATAGTATAGTAAGGGGCTGGGATTTAGGAATCTTTTTGTTTGGGGGTGCTGGGGGACATATATAAGAGCATGTTTTTGTTAATTCATTAAAAAAAATACAAACAAAAATATATTTGTTTAGGCAATAGGTGTAGGTAGTCTATGTTTAGTTTTAGTTCTTGTCATCCTATTTGTCTATTGTCTCTCACGAGACGTGGGGGGCCTATGTTTATTGTAATGTATTACACGTATTAGATAAGTTTAGAATAGGATAGATAGCTATAGGGATAAGTTAAGATAAGTTAGTAAAGGTTAGGTTAGTGGAGGTTAGTGTGTAGTTTAGGTTTTTTATGGATAGTGTTTCTTAGTGATAAGAAATCTTGTTAGTTTTCTACAGTATGTGTCCATGATAATTGAATGTTTGGGTGTTATCATGTCTGCACTGGCCACGTTAGACAAATGCCTTTCGGTATGCATTCAGTATTGATTGAAATGTGTGACTATGTTAATCCCCTATGACCAAGGACCTTGCAGATTGGCAGCGTTATGACATCAGCTACTCAATACACTTTCAGCGCAGTTCCTTGCACTCGGATTGTGTAACATGTAAATTCTAAGAAAGGTAATCATGCAACATCTATTGTTTGCACTACGTTCTTTACCTTAACTCTTGAAAAATGTAGCACATTTCACTCCACCTAATTTGGGGAATGGGTACTGGCACACAAACAACTGCCCCTCACAATATTACATATGCCTGTTTTGTTGGTCACATCAATGTTGTACTGGTACAATCATCAGGAATACCTCCAGACGTATGTTCTGAACCACACATGCCATATGTGAACTTGCATGGTGCCTGTTTACCACATGCTTGGAAGACTCAGACATTTGTCTTTACCATGACGCCGGTATCCAAGAGAAGGCCCTGGCCTGGAGCACATCCTTCCTCTCCGGCAGAACCCAGAGCGTCCGCCTCCCACCCTTCTGCTCCAAAACCACAGAGATCATCTGCGGCGTCCCACAGGGATCCTCCCTCAGCCCGACTCTGTTCAGTATCTACATGGCCCCCCCTCGCCCACGTCGCACGACAACACAACCTCAACATCATCTCCTACGCCGACGACACCCAGCTGATCATATCCCTCACCGAAGATCCTCACACCGCCAAAGCTAACCTCCATCGAGGAATGAAGGCCGCAGCCGACTGGATGAAGGACAGCAGACTGAAGCTGAACTCAGACAAGACGGAGGTCCTCATTCTCGGACCCACACCATCAGCCAGGGATGACTCTTGGTGGCCCACGTCACTAGGCACAGCCCCGGAACCCACGGACCACGCACGCAACCTGGGGGTCATCCTCGACTTCACTCTCTCCATGACAAGGCAAGTCAACGCTGTCTCTGCGTCCTGCTTCAACACCCTCCGTATGCTCCGCAGGATCTTCAAATGGACCCCCCTCGACACGAGAAAAACCGTTACCCAGGCCCTCATCACCAACAGACTCGACTACGGGAACGCCCTCTACTCAGGAACTACAAACAAGCTCCTGAGACGACTCCAACGCATCCAGCACGCCTCTGCCCGACTCATCCTCGACGTCCCCCGCCGCAGCCACATCACACTCCACCTGAGAGGCCTGCACTGGCTCCCTGTCAACAAAAGGATCACCTTTAAGCTCCTGATCCACGCACACAAAGCACTGCACAACACCGGTCCCACCTACCTCAACAACCTACTCAGCTTCCACACCCCCACCCGAAGCCTCCGCTCAGCCAACCTCGCCCTCGCCCCAATCCCCACGCATCTGAAAAACCACCGGCGGCGGCAGATCCTTCTCCTACCTCGCCGCCAAGACCTGGAACACTCTCCCCACCATCCTACAACAGACCCAGGACCTGCTGGCCTTCAGAAGACTCCTCAAGACCTGGCTCTTCGACCAGTAGCACCCCCCCCTTCCCAGCGCCTTGAGACCCTTGCGGGTATGTAGCGCGCTTTACAAATGCAGTGATTGATTGATTGATTGATTGTTATTATAGTCCACAATGCTAGCAGTCACCTTAATCGTGTTTGGGTCTATGTGTGTGGCTTTGTGTCAGACAGAAAGCCACACATATCCTTTTGTTCTGTGGTCATTTTCCTAGCTTCACACAATGCATACATGTGCAAGTTTTGTACTAGATAATGTACAATGTACAGTTCACTGACCCCATGAGAGATTCCAAGCCATTGAATGTTTAGTCAGAGTCTACATCACTACCCGCACCTGCTGTGCCAGCTCCCGCTGGACTCCAACCGCTGTCCTCTGAAAGGTAATGTCTGGGTCCCCAGGGTACAGGCCTTTGGCTGGACTCTTTGGTGCAGTGTGTTGGTTGTTGGATGGTTCATGTGGAGACCCCTCAGCTCTGTGTTTCCTTCCTGTGAATGGAGATGGTGTCTGGAAGGAACCCAGGACATCCTGAAGACTGACAGCATTGATGGTCTGCAGCTGGTCATCCAGATCATCAGAAAAATCCAGGACAGGTAGATCCGCAGGAGGAAAGGCTTCATCCTCTGCAGTGGGATAATGAAATGGCAATATTGGACTATGGTGGCTGTAGACAATGAGTCATCATGTTCTTGCTACGGGTGGCTTTGTGACATGGTACAGACCCACTCATCAAGGTACACATTTATGGACACCTAGTGGCACAGTGTGCCACCTGAGCCTCATTTCCATTGAGTCACCATTGGCACAATATGTGTGCAAACAGGAATTTCTCACTTCTTATAGAACAACACTCAACCATGCATCGCAGTGTTCCTTGGTCAGAGCTGCAAGGATGCCTTCATCTCTGAAATGAGTGTTGTTTTGCTGAAAGGTAGACCTTTCTATTTGCACGCATACACACATGGTGGGCCATCGTTATATTATGTGGTGCAAGATGCTGAACACATGACTCAAAGTGGCTAGGGGAATGCATGTGGAAAGCCCACCAACTTCCATCGCTCTGACAACACATGTGAGGTGGCATGAGGACGTTAGACATTTTGAGGCTGTTGATATGTGGATGCATCATGTTTGGACACCACATCAGGGGTGGCATTGTAGCCATAGTATTGGTGACTGACATTGTTGTAATCCTATTGTGGACTACTTTCAATGCGTGTTGAAATCATCATCAATCATTATAAGTGGCAGACAGCACTCTTGTTAGTTGAATTTTCAGGATGTGTACCTTCCTGCACATGTGCATTAGGATTGGCACGAGGGACACCTATACACCATGCAGTTTGTGTGGCAAAGTTGGTATTGTCCGTCAGAAGTTTTGACATAAAGAAGGTTAATAAAGGGTGGCATTGACTATCTGTGACAACTACACATCCCTGCACATTTGAAATGATGCAGCACATCAAGCTGAGCTGTTGCGCTGCATCTTTCTTCATAAATGGGTGAATATGTGACATAAAATCCGGACACAGACATCATAGTGCTCTTTCAATGCATCTTTTTGGTACCGTACATTCCATTGGTGGATAGTAGTAGCTCTTAAGTACCATGGCAAGGTGAGGCATCTTGCATACCTTATCCTTAACCTTAACCAAATCTCATGTCCCACCCTCACATCTGACACTGCATGTAGTAGGCATTTCATGTGCATATTTGGTATTGTCCTACGCAACACATGTGTGACCCACGCAGCTTCTGATGCCATTACAAATATTGCACATCTGTATGTGTTTCAGTGTAGTCTAGGAACTCAAGAGTGATGTGTGAGTGACAAATGGGTGTATGACAAGTTTGTATTTCCAAAGACTGTAGTTGTTCATTGTGTGTTGCATTGTGCATCACACACAGGGAAAACTTTCTGTGTATTTGTACAGTGATCCCAGACCACCATCTTCATAGCAGCACTATTGCCCCAGCCAACACCACCATGGATCCACCATATTTACAATACTGGTCACCATGATAACATAACATAACATGTGTATTTGTAAAGCGCACATTCACCCGTAGGCCTCTTGGCGCTGAATAACAGATGTTTATTGTTACCCAACCCAATCGTACTCATTTTATCGACAACAGAATTTGGGATGAAAGGCTGAGTGGACCCACCAGGATTTGAACCTGTGACCATGAGGTTAAACACAGGCCCCTACAGTGGACGCATTAGTCCACTAAGCCACCAGTATCCTCATGATTTTTGTTTGTCACTATTGTGGTGCTTTACTGCATTGGCAAAACATGTGATGTCGCTAGTGCAGCAAAGCACAGGGAGGTCCATTACTTAGAATGATTGTATCACTTTCACATATGCCTTTGGCAGGCTTCACAAATTGTGTTTACAGATAGTACAGTGCAATCTTTATGGAATGTCTGCCCCGTTTGTTCTTCGCTCCTTGCATAAGAAATATTTCCTTGCATATATCACATATGGCACAGGCATATTGTGGTGCAAGGATGTACAAAGTGGATCTAGGCATGCATTGTGGACCTTGTTAAGGTAGCACAACGGGAATGTGCAGCTTCAGTCCATATTGGCTTTGTACGATATCATGCTAATGTTGCAGTAAGGGCTTTTAAATATGTGCTTTTTTTACGCTAATGCTGCAAAATATGGTGCTATCACTATTTACCATAAAAAAACTGCCGCCACTCATGCTAATGCCACTTTTGCAGCATTAGCTCTGCTTTTCCTTACAACATATTGCAAAGGTTAGCGTAATTTTTCTTTATGCTGACCTTTCCTTAGCACCATGGTGCATCATTTTCTAAATACAACACATGGATGGTGCAAGGAAATGTCATTAGCTGGCATTCATTTTTCTTAAATCTGGGCCATAATTTCTCAAAACAGTAATATGTCTCCTCATTAAGAAACATTGAGGCTATGAATTCACAGGTGTGCATGTAATGGAATAACTTAGCACAGTCCTATCTAGGGAGCAAACAAAACTCAAATGAAGGTTTATGTAGATATTAAATGACTATTCAAGATTATGTACCTAGTTTAAAAGATGCATAGGGCTTATCACAACATTTAGTCAGCAGGCTACTCATATTTTTATTTGATGCAGGCTTGTGATACAGAATCTTTCTCAAGATCAGTGGTTCTTAACCTTTTGTCTGAGTCACCAGATCCTCAGGGTCTGTGCACGTTCCCAACACCTCCACCACAAGACAGCTCCAATACTCTGATTAGAATTGTCACAGAGTCTAAGAGAGTCCAAGTGTGGAAAAGGGTATTAGGAAGGGAACAGCTGGGAAGTAGACCTGTAGGAAGCAAAAAGGTTAAAACACACAATATCACGATTTTAGCATATGAATCAATACTAGACTCTGACTCTAAACATTGTCATTCTGAAAACATGGACAACCTAAGCATAGACTTAAAATGACTAGGCTTCAAGATGACTGGGTACATGTGAGGGAATCAAGAAAGGTTAAATGCAACTTTTAAATTCAAGAACCATCTTATGCCTGAGGATCAGGAAACAATCTGAATGATTTCGAAACCATCATATGAATCAGGTTTTGAGGAAACATGTTAGGAACACACAACATTACATCTTGAACTCTGACTTTTTGTTTCCTCAAATTGCCGGAACATGAATTGTGAACATTACAGATTTTCACATAGGTAGAAAATACCATTGAATGATTTGTGCACCATGAATAACACAAGTTAAAACTCGGGAAATAAATCACGCGACTTGCCAACTCGAAAACCACCAAGTAAATGCCTTAGAATGGTAGCGCATACTAAACACCGTGATTTTTTAACACAGAAAAGGAATCGCGCGGCTTGTTGATTCGAAGGTCACCAAATGAATGTCAGGAAATTGTAGCGTAAAATGAATAACATGAATTACACACAGGGAAAGAATTGCTCATCTTGACGATTCGAGTACCAACATATAAATGCTTAGGAATGGTAACGCATAATGAATCAATGGTTAGAGCACAAGAAAACAAATCGCGCGTCTTGCCGATTCGAAAGCCACCATGTAACTTCCATGGAATGGTAGCGCACAATGAATATCAAGGGTTAAAGCACAAGAAAACGAATTGCGCGTCTTGCCGATTCGAAGGCCACCATGTAACTGCCAAGGAATGGTAGAGCACAATGAATATCAAGGGTTAAAGCACAAGAAAAAGAATTGCGCGTCTTGCCGATTCGAAGGCCACCATGTAACTGCCAAGGAATGGTAGCGCACAATGAACAACATGAATTAAGCACGAGAAAAGAATCGCGCATCTTGCCGACTTGAATGCCACCATGTAACTGCCTAGAAATGGTAGCGCACAATGAATATCTAGGGTTGAAGTACAAGAAAACGAATCACGCGTCTTGCCGATTCGAAGGCCACCATGTAACTTCCATGGAATGGTAGCGCACAATGAATATCAAGGGTTAAAGCACAAGAAAACGAATCGCGCGTCTTGCCGATTCGAAGGCCACCATGTAACTGCCAAGTAATGGTAGCGCACAATGAATAAC
Organism: Pleurodeles waltl; assembly: GCF_031143425.1. Lineage (NCBI taxonomy): Eukaryota > Metazoa > Chordata > Amphibia > Caudata > Salamandridae > Pleurodeles > Pleurodeles waltl. The sequence goes on from NC_090440.1 coordinate 268,178,864, forward strand.
ATGAATTAAGCACGAGAAAAGAATTGCGTGTCTTGCCGATTCGAATGCCACCATGTAACAGCCTTGAAATGGTAGCGCACAATGAATATCTAGGGTTGAAGTACAAGAAAACGAATCAATCGTCTTGGCGATTTGAAGGCCACCATGTAATTGCCAAGGAATGGTAGCACACAATGAATAACATTAATTAAGCACAAGAACAGAATCGCGCGTCTTGCTGATTCGAATGCCACCATGTAACTGCCTAGGAATGGTAGCGCACAATGAATATCAAGAGTTGAAGTACAAGATAACGAATTGCGCGTCTTGCTGATTCAAATGCCACCATGTAACTGCCAAGGAATGGTAGCGCGCAATGAATAACATGAATTAAGCACGAGAAAAGAATCGTGCATCTTGCCGATTTGAGTATCCACATGTAAATGCCGTGAAACAACCAAGCGCATATTCACACGCACCAGAGTCAAATCACTTATCATGCAAAGATTAGGCCCAAGAACTCGAGCGTCTTAGATAACGGAGTTGGGTGCCTAGCCCGACCTCTGTCTTACCGCCCTGATCTAGGATCACCAAATGAAGTGAAAAAAGGGTGAGGCCTGGAGGATCAAAGCAGGCCGCCGGAACAGGAGCTCAGGAAGTTGCTGCTGCTCTGCACCAGGACCTCTGAATAGTGAGCACGTGGAGCTGGGCTGGCTCCCTTATATAGAGTTTTGGCCCAGCCCACAAACCACACCCAGGCATGCTGCAGGGAAAACTTCTAGAAGGCTCTGGAAAGGGGATCACACCATGACACAGTCTGAAAGCCTGCAGCAGTACATCACATGTGAACAGTGTTTATATGCATGCTGAACATAAGTCTTCAAGATTAAACTCTGCAATGCAAAAGGTTAAACAACATCATATCAGCACAATGCATAAATATGTTAACTTGAAATTGCTAGGTTTTTGCATTTTAGTCGCCCGTAGAGCGCGCACTGCCTTGATGCTGACACCTTTTGACTACTGTGGAACCTCACTGAATCACTGTTAGGTGCCAGGGACCCCAGCAAAAGCAGTTTTTCTTACTTGAACAAGAACAAACTGCACAAACCCGTACGAACAACTATACATTTTGCAAATACCCACATTTTTAAATATTGTTTTTAATTCACAAGCAACATATGTACAAAAATTATAACTGAAGTAGGAAGGTTGAAGCTTTTTAAAGAAAACACTATGCTAGATACTAGCTATTCACTTTGTCTTTTTTTTTTTTTTTTTATTTCCAAATGCATTCTCTCGTTTTGTCAGCATATACCAGTGCTTCAGTTAAGTCCACCAATTGTCCATACTGCTATTTGCTTTACTAGCTAAGGAAACAAACTTTCAAATTTCTTCACATTTACACAGTTTTAAATGTTCCAATGTTGCTCTTTCATGTGTATAGACAATATAAATTTGCTAATATTACGACATTTTCTGAACAAAGAGTATACATATATATATGTATAAGGATGATTCCCTGAAACCGGTGCTAGGATGCTTGTTTCCGGTCCAGATAGGACCTGGCCTGGTAGTTTGGGCTGGACTGTTCCCATGGGTAACAGGGTCAGGGCTGATTTGCATATGGCTAGGTCCAAACTGGAGTGGCATGGTGAGCAAAAGAGTTAATGAATTAAATCCAGATCTGCAACTAGGGGTGAATGTTTGTTTGGTTCCACATTCCATCCATCATTTGTGTTTGTTTGCCATTGTAGCCTAAGCCAGACTGTAGCCTAAGCCAGACTGTAGCAGTATAAAAACTGAAATTCAACATGTCAAAATAAACCCTCAATTTGGAATATTAATGTTACACTATGCAGGACTTGTAGCAGTCAAGGCAGGGTGAATTGTATTCAAAAGTAAGACATGTAGAAATGTAATGTTAGCGTGTACTTACAGTAACTAGTACCGAAAAGCCATTTTCACTGTGGCAGGCCTACATGTCATGTGTAGAAAAACAGAGTACATATTAAGATGCAAAAATATTTAAACCACTATTTTTAACAATCATAAAAATACAATTCAATGGTAAAGTTGTATTTTTACTAAATATTATGGAAAATCAACTTTTAGAAAGTTACATGTTCCTTGCCTAAAGTTTCTAGAGGCTAATTTGCACTGGCTCTCTAGCTTGTCCCCGGAGCAAACAGTAGTGTGACCTAAATGGGTTGAGATGCCTGCTCTGAAACACACAAAATATGCAGGGCAGGGGCTGTGGGTATCCTTTCTTGACACTAAAACATCAAATCCTGTTTGAGTGTCGGATCCTGCTTGACATGCCTGCTCAGTTCATATATAATAGCGGGGACACACTTGAAGTCACGGTAAGACACTCACCTGAAAATGCAGGAGATTTCAATGGGGAGGCGCTGTACCTCTGAGCCTTCTGGGAACTACCTTCAGTAGTAGTTGCTAGCTACTGCCCAGGCAGTAGTACCCAAATGGAAGGGGGGGTTGGGAGAGACAGTGTTGGAAATGTGGATTTCAGGTTGGCTAGGGTATGCATCTAAGCCAGGCAGAAACCCCCACTTTAGTTAGGACGAGGGAGTAACACCCAAAATAACCCCTGCTTACCTCCTTGGTAGCTTAGCAGTTAGACTTATCTCAGAGGCAATGTGCAAAGTGATTGCACAACACTCACAACACGTGTAACACAACACCAAGTTATATAAAAATATACTGAATTACATAAAACATCACTAGACCAAACACGTCAATAATATCCTGCTACACAAGCAGAACATCATACAGCTACTATTACTCTGCAAAGTAGTGCTAGTAGTACTAGTCACATAAAAGCATATAAGCAGTAGTCACATAAAAAACATAGGTTACTGGTTATTCTGCAACACAAGCAATAGTGAGGTTGTCATCATTATTAACCAAAAAATGCCAGGACATTATCATGAATGCACATAATTTGACACATCACCAAAAATGCCCCTGGCCGAATAATCAAAATAGCATGGAGGCCACGACATTATCCTGAATGCCCATACAATGAAACATTCTACATAGGCCACCAGATAACCAAAATAAATGCACACATCGGAAAACATTTCCCCAGAGCATAAGTCAGGCACCAAAGACAAATGCACATATTGCCATACTGCCGTCTTGGGGGAATCTAGGTGCTCCTCCCGACTCCGATTACTGCACTGGACTGAGGACCTCCGTTGAGGGTCACCACCCCAGCCTGCTAACAACAAAACAGCAAGGGGCTCGGATGGAACGGGGACCTCCAATGAGGCTGCCCTCCTACATGTGTGCCGGAAAGCAGAAAGAGGCTCAGCAGAAAGGGAGATCTCCGATGACGCTTCCCTCTCGCCTGCGAGCCACAAAGCAAAAAGAGGCTTGGTGGGAACGGGGACCTCCGATGAGGCTTCCCTCCCACCCATGAGCCACAAAGCAGATAGAGGCTAAGCGGGAACGGGGACCTTCTATGAGGCTCCCCTCCAACCCACGAGCTGTACCTGGATGGGCACAGTTTCCTGAGGCCACTGCCTTCACATCAGCAGCGTGGTGACTCCCATTGACGGTGGTTCACTCCTCAGGCCACTCGGGCCGTGGCGGTGAAAGGCACTTCCTAGTAGGTGCCTGCATGTGCCCAGGTGGCACTGTTCAAAGCAATCCTGTGCCCCGAGACACCAATCACAGCACTCTTGTTTGCGCTGGCTTCTCGAGGCCCATCCGGGTGATGGCAGTGATTACACATCAGGGGACACGGACTACCCTGCGATGAGGGAGAGGGCAACCAGCCACAGTAAAGCACTTGTCACACATTAGAAGTGTACACAAATTAATGTGCTCTTCCTACACTATGGAGATAATTAGCTGTAGGGGTCTCCAGTGGTGTGAGGCAAGAAGAGCTGCAGAGGAACAGGGAGTACACCACCCAGCCTCTGGAGACAGCAAAATGGGGCACCGGGTGACAGGGCCCAAGCATACAGGCCAACACAAAGGTTTGCAGGCAGTGGCAGTTCCTCTTAGTGACCCAGCAAGTCACAGATCAGCTCAACAGCAGCAGTCCAAAGATGGTTCCTTGTGAGTCTCTCCAGCAGGTTCCACGGTCCAGCTCAGTAATCTATTAGAGTCTCAAAATGTGGGGGAAGACACCCTGTACTTATACTCATTTTGCGCAGTCTCCACAAAAGAAGGAAAATGGGTTCCAACCAGTACTGACTGGTTCCAGGAGTGTCACCTTTCTCCTCCAGCACAGGCTCCAGACATCAGTGGGGGGTAAATGAGCCCTTTCTGTGAGGCCAGGACACAGCCTTTACAAATGCAGGAGTGCCCGGCCTCTCCCTCTGTCAGCCCAGGAAGACCATTCAATGTGCAGATGCACCTCTGTGACATCTCCACTCTCCCTGTGAACAGGTGGTCTGAAAAATATGCACAAAGCACAGCTGTCACTCTGCCCCAGACGTGGATTGGAGTCAAGGTGCAAAACACCAGAGTCATAAGCATAGAGAAATGCCCACTTTCTAAAAGTGGCATTTATATAATAGTTATTAAAAATCCACCTACCCCAGTAAGCAGCGTATTCACTACCATTACAACCATACCAAACATGCCTACACTATCCTTCATAGATTAGGTCCATCCCACCTACACATAAGGTAGGGCATTTCCATTGCAATCCTATGAGTAAGGCATAACTCGCAAAAGTGAGAAACCAAATAGGCTGTTTGTCACTACCAGGACAGGCCACACAACCAGACACATGTCCTGCCTTTTATATACATAGCACCCTGCCCATAAGGCTAGCTGGGTCTACCGTAGGGGTGACTTATATGTAGTATAGGGGGAGTTCCAGGCCTGGCAAGCAAATGTAGATGCCAGATCCCTGTGGCAGTAAATGGTAGCAGGCCAGAAACAGGTTTGAAAGGTTACTTCTGTGGGTGGCTCAAGCTGCACTTCAGTCCCACTAGTAGCATTTAATTCTCAGGCCCTGGGTATAGGGAAACCACTGTACCAGGGACTTACAGGTAAATTAAATGCGCCAAGTAAGGGTAAGTCAATCATACCAAATTTAGAAGGGTGAGCACATGGATTTTAGCAATGATCAACAGTGATAAAGTACACAGAGTCTGAGAGCCAACGACAAGTGGTCAGAAAAAATAGGAGGAAGAAGGCAACAAGTTTGGGGGTGACCCTGCTAAAAGAGTCAGGTCCAACAGACAGAGAGAGAGAGAGAGAGAGAGAGTGTGAGAGAGAGAGAGAGAGAGAGAAAGAGAAGACCCCTCTCCTCCTCTCTGGTGAATTTCACCACTGAAATGTTGTGCTCGAATCAGGAACTAAGTTAATGGCAGAAGCAGCTAGTACACCTGTATTACCTATACAATTGCTAGCAATCACTGTTCACACTATGTCATCATAGCATCATGCCATAATCCCTACATGCATAGCATCAAACCTACATGTATCAGGGCATTCATCAAGATGAGTATTCCCTGGAGCACATGGTCGCATTTCAAGTATAGTAGTCTTGGTAATTTCTCCCTTCATACATTAGGGAAATATATTCAAGCACAGTAGTTGTTTTAGGTTCTCCTTTCACATATCAGAGAAACCTATTAGTGTTGCAACAAGTCCTCAAGCATTTACTGAATCTCTCTGTCTCTGGTGGGTAGGAAATACCACTCCATAATGTTCACAGTATGTTTGAAGGAGAAATAAGTTTCAAAACAAAGGGCTAAATGCTAGATTGATTTAGTCTCTTAACGGGCCTTTCGTCCTTACAATAATGGCAATGTCTTCAGCGCTGGCACACTGTGTGCATTGGGTAAATACCTTGTGATCTTTATCATGTCATGTTGAGGGCCACACGTCATTCAAATACCTTTGAAATCTTGTCTCATCTCTTGCCTTACAGGTTTCTTGCTGATGGGAGAAGAGCCACAGGAGGTCTGAAGAAGAGTTGGCAGTTCTAGAGGATGATTCAGGAACTCAGAAAGCATAGGTGAGTGCCACAGCAGATGAGGCCAAGCAGAGCCTAGTGCTCAGGGTGCGATTTATATAGCTGTGCCTTCCAAGATGGCCGTTAGAGCATGTCGAGACTTGTGGTCCCACGTGATCTTCAATGAGTGCTGAGACACATGTTGAACATGGGTGGTAACAGTGCGCAAGCTCATACAGTACTACCACTGCCACGCGGGAGGAGTAATGTGCATCTTCAGTTACAGTAAAAACAAGTTGCAATAAACACATTCTAAGTTACATGTAAACCTACCACTACCACAGGGGATTTTGCAATGTGTTAACAGATACTATGAATGAAAACTCAGTTACCATGAATGAAAAAAGACCTGGGGAAAGGGGGGCCTCCACTCCTAAACCTACGGATAATGCTAATGACCTAGGCCTGGGAGTGTGGGCTGAGTGTGGGAAGCATGTGTGGTCTGTGTGTGGGAAGCATGTGTGTGCTGCATGTGGAGAACATGTGCACTTCGGGGGGGAACTTGAAAGGGGACAGAACAGGATGCCAAAACAATTCTTGTCAATCCACTGTCTGTTTGCTGAAACACTCTGGCTGGATTTTAGTGTTTGATGTGGTACACTAGGAGTTGCCATAGTACACTCCCAACACATCCCCAGCCCAGGTTCAGTGTGGCCTAAGACCTTTGGTCTATTGAAAATGCCCAAAGTGTGTGGGGTTGGCACGAGGAACTTTTCCCCCATTGGCTTGGGCATGCCTAGGAATCATCCACACCCACTAACTAGTGCCAAGCATAAAGGTGGTATCTCTAGGCACCCATTTAAGAACACATCCAATGGAAGAACTGAAGAAGACTGATGCTGCTGTCTGTGACCTGAGAAGAGTCCTGAAGGACTGGGACTGGGACTTTTTCTATGAGGTCAAAGAAGTGGACTATGGGTCATAAGGCTGACTTAATGTTCAAGCTACAGTGACAATACATAGGTATTGCCCACAATCTGTAATTGATCTTGCCTACCATAGACATTGCCTAATTGCAAGAGTGCCATTGTGCCATCAAAGCATTGCACCCCCCTCAGACAATTTCATATTATTGTCCAATAACATGTGCAATCAATAGTGTGTTAATAAATATATTTAGCCCATCAAGCAAGCCCATGTTATTATGCCATATGTATCCAATTACTGTATGTACCTTTGGCCTTATATTGACGTGTCACTGTAGTGTTCAGGGATTTGGATAGCTATCACTGGGATTGCCAAGATCTTGTGAAATTTTTGCAAATCTCAGCTGCTATCTTGGGTACGGCCCATACTTAAACAACACCCTAGCACAATTCCATACTGTTCCCCTAAACACCAAGGATCTCTTCTATACAGTTATTGGACCTGCCCCTCTCTGCAGAGTCCCCCTCAAACTTTTTTGCTTTCACCACTCCTGTTCTGAGAACCCGTTTTTGGTGTTTTTTTTGGACTCTGTGCACTTTACCACTGCTAACTAGTGCTAAACTGCTTGTGCTCTCTCCTTTAAGCATGGGAAAATTGGCTTACACCCAATTGGCCTATTTATTTTACTTGTACTTTCCTAGAGAACTGGTATTACAGGTAACCAGGACCTTTAAACTTTTTAGCTTATTTAGAAGTCCTGTGCGCTGCTGGTGCGTCACTTTTTGTGATGCACCAGCGGTGCATAGGGCAGGTCCATATCTAGGAGGCCATTCATGGCCTTGTAGATATGGTGTAAGGCAACACAGCTCAAGTTGGTGGGTTGCCTTACACTGCATCAGGGTGGCATTCAATTGGCATTGCAGTGGGTTTTCTCATGACACAATCCCAGATTTACAAGAAAACGTATACCTGGGAATGCATCAAAATCTTATGCCTCCATGGGGAGGACCAACTAGGAGGAATATTTTTATTTCTCCTCATTTTCTTTCTCTTTCTATGTGTGCTGCATTCTAGCACACGTATAAAGAGGAAAAAACCTCCATGCATTGTTTTTGTGCTGGAAGGTGTATTATATTAGTTTACAAAAACTAACCAATCTGCAGTAATGATCTTTTCTTTAAGTCTGGATACATTCCAGATTACAAGGGAAAAAGAATGGTTAGGCATAACTGACCCTAAACTGCTCCCCTTCTTCGCAATTTGTAACTCCTTAGGCAAATTAATAGGTAAATTGCAAGTGTGATTCTGTATGAGTCAATCTACTTCAGATAAAACATCAAATCTGTTCGCTACAGACACATTAAACTGATCATTGGTAGAAACAGTGGGGGTGACAGATAAGCCAGACGACTGTGGAACTGATGTCACTGGCAGATTATCCAAAACCCCTTCACACAAGACACCTTCACCTGCTGATTAGATGATGATAAGATAACAGGTGGAGTTTAGAAAAATATTCAAGTGTAACTGGAATGATAGAGCTCTTAGGATCACATTTGCTTATATTTCCAAACATTATAGACTGAACCACTAATGGTGATTTGAAATTATTTATAATACAGTCTCCTAGGGTTACAATTGGACAAGGTTGCATCCACCCAATTTTGCAGGTAAACAAAATATCCTCTACAAGAGGGAACAGAAAACCCCTTTGGCAAACAAACTAGTCCAACACCTCATTACACATATCTCCATATGAATGGTTCTTACACAGGGAGGGGAACTCCAGTCAAAACCACTACATAAGGACACATGGCAGGAGGAATATTCCAAATGGTCTGATTAGGGTTTGTAGTAGACTCCCTGGCCTCAAAATCAGGCTCACCGGATTACCCTGAGGGGACTGAAGGATTCACCCCTCCAAAAGTAGATTCCTCCTCTCTGCCAGAGGGCTGTGATTTCCCTACCAGATGAGCAACTGCAGACACTCGTGTAACGTGTGATGTAGGAAAAGAAAAGTTGCTGACTGGTAAAACCTCCCCTGTCTCTGTCAAAGTATTCACATCGGGAAGCTTTGGTTGCCGTGTTGACAGAACATGACAGGTTACAGAGTCCTATATTGCGTCCCTAATAGATAAAGGTTGCTGCATCAAAAAGGATCACGAGCTGTGGCTATAGTACCTAAACTATGCTGCACAGATGAAAGTTCTGCCTTCAATAGTGCCTTAATTTCAATCTTTCATAAAATGTTCTGCACAACATGTATTATTCAAGAAGACAGCCAAATCTGCTTCTAAAGAAAAAAGGGTTTAGGGTTGGTCCAAACCAGCATCCCAAAATTATTTGTCTGCATGGTTACATCACTCACATTAGGCAGGAGCCCCCGCTTAGTCCTTTTGCTCCTGAAAAAAACATTCTGAGGTCATTAACATCAGAAGAAGCAGCCTTTTCTTCCTACAATAGGCATAAATCTGAGCAAATAGCAGCAATAATCCCGAAGGTGCAGAGTTGATTTCTGAACCCAAAGACAGTCTTCTCTCGGTAAGGGCTATTTCTATGCTGATGACCGCCACAGCATTTTCCAGCATCTGATCAATGTATGTACACTTAATAGTGGGGGCAGGGGCTAACAAAGCCCCAGAGGGGTCTGGCCATGAATAGAAATGGCTGCTTGCTAGAGAGGCTCTGCACGCCAGTGTACTGTACACCGGAAGGTGATGGCAAAGCTAACGGAGCACCGGGGACACCCGTACCTTCTACCCCCATGATCCCTAAAATTGCGGCTCTGCTCCGATGCTCGGAGCTGATCCACCAGGGAGATGCAACAATCATTGCACACACCTTATCTGGCCCCCACCTACACAACAGCCTTTTGGTGAGCTTCCTTAATGTCATGAATAACAATGAGCCATGAGCACCTCTAAGGCGAAACACCCGATACGGCCCAATGCCTCGATAGGGATAGCCTATTAGAGATCCCTTAGCAGCCAGACCAGGCTCACAGCCACGCTCATCTGGAGTTCAGACCATCACTTGCTGCGACATGACCCCAGCTTCACTCCATAAAACCAGGTCTCCCTCATCCCTCCAGAGGCATAGTTAACCATCTTGCTTTCAACACGTGTTCTACTGGAACTGTACTGCACCCCACTGTGCTGCTGTGCCTTCATCGCTACCTCCCATGTGCTGAGCTCACCCCTTGTCTTCCCTCCTGAGCATGAAAAACACCACCTGGCTGCACCCTTGATTCCAGCCACGGTGAACCAGGCACAGGTATTGAGAGATAGCCAGGCCAACCCTCTCCAATCCAAAAATAGACTCACTGCATGCTCACACCACAGCTGACCCTAAGATGGACTCCTAGGCATTGCAGGAGGACCCGTTTCATAAGAAGTGACACCGGGACGAGCCCAACTGCACCACACATGGTCACTGGAGACCTATTGATCCCCCACTCAACCTCCTCATCGACACCATCTGATGACAGAACCATTCTTTGTGAGGACACATGTCACAGTACGGACACGCACTATGCCCATGCATCTAGCTGGACATCCCCCACACCCCAGCTGTGGCTTAATTCCTTCCCCATCACGGCTCTCCCTGTGACTAAGTGACAGCCTTCTTCAAACCACTACTATTGTGGGGGGGCACCCACATCCCAACACCACAGTGTAAGAAAGTGATAACACTGGTGACCCAGCACATGCACAACAGACTATAACAATGCTAATACAGCACACATCAGTATCAGGACAGCTTGCTCTCTCTCTCACTGATCACTGCCATGGGAGTTGTTGCCCTCCTTCCTGTATTCTGAGGTGATCCATCACGCTAGTCTCATGCCCCTGCCCCCTTGAGGGGCCAGACCTCCGTCCTTAGCAAGTTCCTGCACCGACAATACCCTCTGCCAAATAATCCAGGAAATCTGCCCGTCAGCTGCTTTTCTCAGAGGCCATCTCTGAACAACGCTTAATGACCTTTCCTCAAGTGTCCATTGGCCCTGGCTCAACTGAAGCCCCTGTCAGCTTGCATCAAGATATTACAATGGAGCCAATACTACAGCAGATCACCGCAGTGAGACACTGGCTAGAGGGCATGGATTCTAAAATCTCGGATCTTGCTGCAGAGTCCAAATCTATCCGGACAGACATTGCCGGACTCCTGGACAATGTGACAGAGATGGACCACTGTCTCACGAACATAGAAGGTAGACTCAACACCATACCAGATAGGGTCCAGGAACTGCTAGACCTCTGGAACAATCTCACAGACCTGGAGGACAGAAGCCAAAGAGACAATATTCGCTTCTTCGGATTCCCAGAAAGAATGTAGGGCACAGATACAAGGGCCTTCCTCAGGGGAATCCTTCCTACTCTCACTGGCCTCACGTTCTCCCTCCCATTGGAGCTCTAATTGATTCACGAGATGGTCCCCCTTTAGCAAAGATGCTTTGGGGAGGGCCCACCCTGTAATAGCATGCTTCCTTTGCCACAAACAAGCGCAACAACTGCTAACTGCTACCCACACCCACTGCCCATACAACTTCGAGGGGCATGAAATCTGCAGAGCTGATGACTTCTCCAGGGAAACTGAAGACAAAAGGAAAATGTGCCTGACCCTTCAAACCCAACTACAGAAGCTGGATGTCAAATTTGGACTGTTCAAACTGTTTGAAAGAAGGATGGCAGGTCCAGGGACCTCTTTGACCAGATGAACAGAGCCTCTACCTGGAAAGCCTCGACAAGCAAATGGAACATGCCCTCAGGAAAGTACTGATTGCCTCCCCCTCCACAAACACATCCCCTCACCCTGCCACCTCAAGTGGCCACTGGAGGTCCTATGGGAACCAAAATGGGGGAGGGCCACTGAATAACATTCCCGATCACAGTACGGTAGGGACACAGCTCCCCAGGCAGTAGTGGCTCTTACTCAGGATCAGGGCAGAAACAAATCGATATCCCAGCTGAAACTCTCACCCCCAGTGGGATGAGATCAGTCCTCTATCAATGGATGTCCCAGCAGCTATCTGTGGAACCCTCACGCACCCATGGGGCGTATGGATAAGTATATCTTTTGCACCTACACTACTACTGTTGAAGCTGTTTATCCACTTAGTTCTTTAGTGAGTTACTTGAGGATGGCGGCTGTCTACTCTACCTTTGAATGATGTTTGAACAGTGTTGCAAAGCATGGCTGTATTTCTGTATTTCCATATGCCCCTGGAGTGATACAGTGGCTTATATAGCATACCATTACGTATGGTTCTATCCCACTACTGTCCTCCTTTGCCACACATTGGACCAATTGGTCATAATATTCCAAGATAAGATGTTAAATATTCTTTATTTTTCTTTCAGGTTTCAAAAATGTGCTAACTTACGAGTTATGTGCCAAAATGTTCTTATACAGCTATGGGGCCTGTTACCCCCACAATGACTATACCCCTGACACACATATCACACACATTGCCAGATGGCCTATTAACTCAATGCCATAATACTTCATTCTGTTTGGCATGCAAATTATGTGGAGTGAGACAGGTCCATACCTGGGTCATCCTATGATCCATCTCTGATCCCATAACCCCATCACCTGGCGGCAATGGAGCACCATGACACACCCCACAGCGAAGGGGAATAGTTACATGGTCACCACCCGCTCCCTGACACACATTCCCAAACCAGAACACCGAGCACTAGCACAAACTCTGGCTCCCTGGGTCCCCTCCTCCTCTACGTGCCCCTCCCTTACCTCCGAGGCTCCACTGCTGACCTGGTTTATCATTACCTACTCCCTCTGCCCGCTCCCTTTGTGGCGTGCCCATTTCTCCAGCCGCACAAGTTTAGACCCTTCGGCTCTCACTGAGGTCCCTCCCTCGACTCAGCACCCACCCTTCGGAAATGTTTTTTTTCTTTTGCCCCCTCCCTCTCCCTTCGCTCCTTTTCTTTTCTCTTTCTTTCTCCTCCTTCCCTTTTTCCCTCTTTCCCTGTGTCATTCACTATAAATACTATCCCCCTCTCACCGTGACCAAGGGGTTTCTACCACACCACCCCCTCCCAGGTCTTTCCTTCCCCCTTCCACCTTCTCTTCCCTCCCCCTCCCCTTTCACACCAACTTCCCCCCTCCTGATCCCCATCCTCTCTATTTCCCTTTTGAAACCCATGACACCCCCCTGCCACTGCCTCACCCCTCCGCTGCCCACATGGCCGCCCAGGTCCCATGACACCCCCCTCCTTTTTACGAGCTGTCTCCTGGAATGTCAACAGCCTCATGAACTATATTAAGGTAAAAAAAGTACTGTCCTCCCTACAATCGAATCACATAGATGTGCCCTTTCAACATGAGAAGTAACTCTTTCATCTGGAATCTGAGAAATTGCAACACAACTGGGTGGGACGAGTGCTGCATACCAACTGCCCACCCCCATCACCAGTGGGGCCTGGACCATCTAAGAAATGCAGAGTTGCGGTACTTCTGTATAGATCGTTACCATTCAAGGTCCCTAAAACCTGGTTAGACCTCAATGGTCGCTATGATCTTGACAAACTCAAACTTGGCGACCACATACTATGCGTCGGCTCCATATATGCCCCAACAGGCTCCAAACACCTCTTCTTCCTCCAACTCAACCACTCTCCTGACGGAGATAGGAGCCTCCCATTACATCCTCTGAGGGGACTGGAACCTGGCCCACAATGCTATACTTTACTGAACTGTCCCTTTAGACCTCAGCAACAATGTTGTCAGAGCCCTACTGAGAGACGTACTATCAGATTATGGCTTGGGTGGACCACTGGCATCTCTCACACTGCGATGACCGAGGATTTTCATGTCTCAAGTCCACCGCACTCAATCTAAGTTAGACTACTTTTTGACCTCACACCGGACAGTTGCCCTAGTTAGGGAATCCAAGATCCGGGAAACTGCACTTTCAGACCACGCCCCTGTCCTGCACACTTTGGAACTGGGACTCACCACCCCGGGACATAAGTCTTGGCAATTGAATGTTTCACAGTACCACACACCCCAAGGCAAGGCCCAGTTATGCTCTCACGTCTCCATTTACCCGGACAACAACAAGGGGTTGATCTCCTCTCCATAAGTTCTGTGGGTGGTTTCAAGGAAGACTATCTGGGGACAGCTCTTGAGAGTCGCAGCCCTCAACAATGCCCAAAGGCTATTCCAAAAGAAGGACATTGAGGCTGTTATAGTAACCAACACCCATAGTTATTCTGCAGACCCTTCTTCCTCCATACGCCATTGTTTTGAACAGGCTAAAATGCAACTCAATGCCCTGTACACCACTCAGGCGGAATATGCCCTTCAACGGCTAAAAGGATGCCACTAAAAGCAAGGAGAAAAAGCGGACCTTCTTTAGGAGACTCAACTCTGCTGTTAAGAGGCAGTATTAGCCATTCCGGCCATTCATTCCATGGACGGCACTATCCTCACCCACCCCCAAGACATTGCTTGCGAATTCAGGAACTTTTACCAAACACTCTACACCCCAGAGACAGATGAAGATCCAACCCAACTTGCTCCATTTTTTGATATCATACACATCGCTAGGCTTACCACCAATGGCAGGAGTTTATTAAAGGGACAAATAAGGAACGAAGAGATAGCTCAGGCAATTTCCATACTCCCATACCATAAGGCCCCTGTGGAAGACGAATTCCCTGCAGAATTCTATAAGTGGACAGGCAAAGAATTAGTAAATTCCCTACCTGAGGCCTTTTCTGAGGCAGAACGCTTGTGCTCCTTAGGTTCCATTTCTAATAGGACATCAACAGCAATCCTGCCAAAGCCGGCAGAGGATCCCCTACTGTGTGGAAGCTACATGCCCATCTCCCTGCTCAACGGGATATTACGTTTCTGGCAGGAGTCCTGGAGGCCCGCCTCAGGAAGATGACACCATCCCTCATCCATCATACACAGGGGGGATTTGTACCCAGCCGATCCTTCAGGAACCACCTCTGTATCCTGGTGCATACCCTATGGTTAGCTAAAGACCTGGAAAATGAAGCCCTAGCCCTCTCCCTAGAAGCTGAAAAAGTGTTTGACAGGATCGAGTGGTGGACCCTATGATCTTTTAGTTTGGGAGACAACTGTATAACCAACGTCTGTAGGCCTTACAAGTCACCTATGGCTCCTCTGAACTACATAGAATTTCTGTCAGACACATTCCCCATTAAACGTGGGACCCAACAAGGCTGCCCATTGTCACTGCTGCTGTTCCTTTTAGCTATGGAACTGCTGGTGACCTCCATCAGACCTTCGCAACTCATATTCGGAGTCCCCATACCAGGTGGAATGTTCACAATCTATCTATACACTGATGATATACTACTCACCCTCACAGACCTCACCCACATACTCCCGGTACTGAGAAACATCCATGCCAACTTTCTGACATTTTTGAGCTATTAAGTAAACTGGGATAGGAGTGAGGTGCTGCCTTTGTCTTGCATGACCACATGCGTGGCTTTAGCTGACCTCCTGATTCGCTGTAAGCCATCACGTCTCAAGTATTTTGGGATCTGAGTCCATAGAGGCCTACACTGCATGCTGGCAGACAATCTTGACCCCTTACTCATCCATACAAAGCAAGACCTTGAGAAGTGTTCACACCTGGGCCTCTCTCTATGGGGGAGAGTACAGGCAGTGTGCATGGTTACACTGCCATGGTACACATACATCCTTGGCATGCTGCCCCTGCTGGTCCCTCTCTCCATGTTATGATCAGTGGACAAATGCATATGTTCCTTTGTCTGGGGATCGTCATGGCCACGCCTCACCAGTGCCAAACTTATAGACCATCGGGTGTGTGGCAAACTGGGCTAACTCTCAATGGAGCACAGCACATTAGCCATCACCCTCTCCCAGCTTGCCTATATGCTCCCCATGATGCAGGACCCTCTGCTATGGAACCTACACTACTTTGGTGCTGTCAGGGACTGAACCCGCTCTGTGGTGATGGAGGACTAATAATACGTACTGCTAATCCAATGATACAAACAATGATGAAATCCTGGCGACGCCCTCACCACCTCCCGTGACCTCCTATCTCAGAACATGGGGCACCTTCCGAGGAGTGATGTCGGGCCTCTATAGACTCCTGAACCGCCATTTATTCTCCCTGCCTTTTTAAACAGTCTTCACACAAAGAAACTACAGATGGACTATCAAATTGAGGATTTGGCCCATCTGCTAAGGGCCCACGATGGGGAGGCTCAGGTGACATTTTCTCTCTTTAAAACCCTGCATGATTGGCAGTAGATGCCTGTGAAACCGAGGGCAGCAGGACTACTTCTACATGCGAACTGTTGGTGTTGCCGACATACCCATTGTGAACTATTACACGTCTTATGTGATTGCTCCTCCATCCACCATTATTGGGATACATGATAAAGGAGACCATACTGGTTGCAACCTCTTTCTCTTGACCCCTGATCACCACATGATACAGAAAGGGCCCTGGATCTCTCTCGTCCACAAACCCACACAACATTCACCACAGCCAAGATATGTGTCTTTCGACACTGGCACTGACCTGCACCCACCTCCCACGAAGAATGGCTCATGGCATTGTATCAGGAAGCCTCTCTTAAACAAATCATCTACAACCTACAGGATAGGGCCGAGACCTTTCTTCAAACCTGGGCACCCTTCCTCCTTGCAGGTGTGCGTCAATCTCAGACACCCTCCTTTGTATACCCCTTCTCCCAGCAGTACACCCTTCCACACCCCTCCTTGTGGACACATTCACACACATATGCACCAGTGCACCTTTCCTCCCCCTCCTCCTCCCACTTCCCCTTCTCACTTACCTCCAATCCCTTCTCCCTCCCCACCACTCTCCTCCGGCACAGTCGCTCCCCTATGAAGATGCATCCGGATGCCTGACATAGATCGCACACTGTCCCTTGTGTCCCGACCCCTCTATCTTAGCGTAATTCTATATACCCCACAGTGACCTCACATCTGAAATCGTTCTACCATACTAGGGTCCCTCCCAAGGGATATAATCAATAGTCCACACTTTAGTCCTTGCCCTATTACATGTACAGAACTAGGTTTTGCAGTTGCCCTCTTAAACCTGTGACTTGTGTCCATTTATAGTCCCTGCCTCTGATATTCTGTCGTTCTGTAGCCAGAGGCTTTCCGTTTACCCATTTCAAACTGTAGTGAAAGGAATCAACCAAGCAGGGCAAATGGAACAATTTAATACACCACACCTTCAATATAATGAAGCTGGTAGAGATCCATAAACATATTTAAAAGAAAACAGCAACAAAAAAAGTACCTTTGAGATGAGTCCTCCTTTGTCACTCCAAGCAGCATGTCCCATGCCGCAGGAGAGAGAATCCACTTTTGAATGCGCCTGACCAGCAGCAGGGCTAAAGACCCTTCCTCTACTGCCTTCAGAGCCGTGTGGCAGTGTGTGGCTTGCAGCCCTCCCCTGGTGTCACTCCAAACAGCATGTTGTGTTCTACAGGCCATGAGATCGAATCCCAGCAGAGCCAGCTCAGCTTTCCGAATGCAGCTAGCTTTTCTCCACCTTTTAACAAAAGTTGAATGGACATCATAAATGCTTAAGATTTGAGGTTGTCATTTATCCCAGTCAGTCTAGTGTTCGTTAAAAGTTCTCAATATTTGAATTCCTTTTTCTTCTTCAACCGATGATTAAATTTCCATCCGCACTCTCCATAGGAAGGTAATTCAGTTGAAGTTTGGTCTCTTCTTCCGCACACAAGTGCACATGCAAAAAAACCCTGTCAGAATAATGATTACGTTTCTCTCGAAAGTTTTGTTAAGCGTTTACATTCTTCTATGGCTTGTGGTTTGCAGTTACAACTGAGATATTTTCTAGCCTTAGTCACAAAATGATCTACTACCTGCCCATCTGGAAATCTCTCCCCCCTTCAGTTTTCCTTATTAGAAGTGGAGGAAACTATTACACAGAGCTCTGATGGTAAAGATCCCAGGCTGTATGAGATACCTATGGACCTTTTCAAGTACAATATTGAGCTCTGGGGTCTGTTGTTTACAAGTTTGGTTAATAACTCCTTTTGTAGCAGGATTCCAAGCTCTTGCATGCTCTCAATAATTGTTTCTTTTATAGTTTTTCTGCAAAATTGAGCAACAATATAATGTACTGAACTACACAGTCTGGGTGTTGGCCATCCTGATCTGATGCAGGTTGTGGATCTGATGCCTATCGCATTTGTACTTAAAAGGCACTGCCCCAGCTCACACACAAAGGAGCCTATTGTGCCCCCAGACAGATTGGGACCAGGGAAGGGAGGTAGGACATTCCAGAAACATCAGTGGGAAGAAAGGTTCAGACACTTCACCCACTTCAAAGGGGTCACCAGGTATAAAAATAGGACTCTCAGACCCAGGCTTCAGTACACTCCTGAACCTGCGGCTACTTCAGAAAAAGTACGCCCTGCGGCCCTGCTGCCCTGCTGCCCTGCTACCCTGCTGCCTTGCTGCTTGGGACCTGCACTGTTTGCTAAGAAGGAAGACTGGACTTGCTCCAGTCATCCCAGACTGAATGACTCCAAGGATCAGCGGACTGACTTCCTGTCCTAAGCCACTGGGAAATAGCAAGCTGTGGAGGCATCCATGCATCTGCCTAGCTGACCTGCTGCACTGGATCTCCCTGGATCGGCAACTAGACCTGTCTAGGCCTCACTGTTCTCCGCTGAAGTGAGTTCCTAATCCCAAAGAGGGATGTCCTGGGTCCTTGGTTTGCAACAGTTGAGTTTCTCCTGAAGTTTTGGGCTCTTCACAACTGTAAATGGGCCTGTTTGCACCAAAATCTTTATGTTCACACCAATGACAACACAAAGCTCCACTGAACCCTGACACGAGCACCAGCAACAACCGGCTTCTAGCGAGCTACAGAATGGACAGCTCACAGTGACCACCAACACTGAAATGCCCAACAAGATATTTGCGCTGAAGCAGCGCCTGACTGTGATGCCCAGCCTGCTCTTTGTGCTACAGCAGCAATCATCTGTAATGCTCTCCCTGCTCCTCACTGCCTCCTTCACACAGAACTGGACTCTTCACCCCTGGAAAAGGTAACTTATTTAGAGGAACTATAATCTGGTCTCTGTATCTGGCCCACGATCCATTGCGTCGGCCTGAACTTTTGACTTTCCTCCAGTCTCACATGACTAGATAACCACGAATGGTGCTTTGTGCCTTTAGTTGATATACTAACCTTAAATCATTAAAATAAAATTTCTCCAGTTCCACTAATTAGATTTTTGTCTGTATGGTGTAATTCTACTTAATAAATTGTACTGTATTGTTCTAAATTGCAGTGTGTAAGAAATTGGGTTGTTAGTTGACTAGGATGTGAGCCCTAGTCAAGCACCAACCACAGTCATTGTCAGGGTGACGCACAAGGCAACCATAAATGCACCTGTGCTCAACTTTCTGTCGTCTGGTAGCTTGGCACATAACAGTCAGTCTTAACTTAGAGCCAATGTGCAAAGCATTTGTGCAACACTTTAAAGAGTAATGAAGTGAAAACACCACTCAAAAAGGATCCCACACCAAGTTAGAAAAATAGAACTTGTTTCATTAAATAGAACAAGACCAAAATGATAAAAATCTGATTAGTAGAACTGAAGACATGCAATTGGCTTTAGAAATAGAGTCAAAAAGCAAAAAGCACCAACTGTGGATACCTGGTAGTGCTGGAGTAGGACAAAGTCAAAAGATCTGGCTGACCACAAAGGAGTGTAGGCGGCTACAGGGACCCAGTTGGCCCACTGAACAAAGTAACTTAAATGCTGATTTGAGGAGCTTTGCAAGGATCTGTGTTGAAGGTGCATTGCACAGCTGAAGCAATGCATTTGTTCCAAATTGGGGGAAGGATGCGATGGGAAAGCCTGTATCATCATCGAGGATTCTGTTGACAGGGATTGCACTGCAAAGTCCTGCAATGCATCAGTTCCCAAGACCTGCAGGGCTGTGATGCATAGTCCGGCATCGTCGTGGAGGCTGTTGTCACTGAGGAATGTGACTGTCTGCAGCAAGGAGGCATTGTGCATTTGGGGTAATCTGCCATGCAAGATTGTTGGAAGCCCGTTATATCCATGATGCTTCTGATCAGGAGGCCAGCCAACTAGCCCTTGGAGTCACTCTGGATTTTGGGTTCAAGAGAGGGAGATCCAGTCCTTCTCCGGAAAGGCAAGATGGCAGACGGCAGAAAGTTAGCACAGCAGGACAGCAGTTCCTTCAGAGCAGCAGTCCAGCAGTCCTTGAGCATCACAGCAGTTTTTCATTCTGGCAGAGTATCCACAGGTCTAGAGATGCACTGAAGTTGTGTGTATGAGGTCCAGTGTATATACCCAGTGATGCCTTTGAAGTGGGGAGAAGCTTCTAGAGATATGCTTTTCAAGGGCACTAGTGCCCTGCCTTCCTGGCCCTGGCACCAGACTTACTACAGAGGGAATACCTGCCAGTGATGGTCATCAAGTCACACATAACTCCTGTCTAAGAGGAATAAACAAAGCCCAACTGTCATCTACTCCCTGTCAAGTGACCCAGAGACAGGCTGCAAGTACCAAATGGCTAAGGCATGAAAATGCCAACTTTCTAAAAGTTGCTTTTTTAGAATTTCGGATTTTAAATTGTGATTCCAGAGAAATCAAGTATGAATGGGTTACCCGCTCCCATTTTAAATTTACACTTATGAAATGTAATAAGGCCATTCCAATGTTATCCTATGGGAGAAGTAGGCCTTGAAGTAGTAAAAAAAAGCTTTTCACTACCAGGATATGTGAATCTTAACTATACAACTTTTAAAAATACACTGTACCCTGCCCTTGGGGGCTGTCCAGGACCTACCTTAGGAGTCACCTATATGTATTAAAAAAGAAGGTTTGAGCCTGACAGTTGTTTTTATTTTGCCAGGTCCAAATGGCAGCTTAAAAACTGCACAAACACACACACATACACACACAAACACACTGCAGTGGCAGGCATGATACATATTTGGAGTGCTTCTTAAGTGGGTGGCACAATCAGTGCTGCAGGCCCACTATAGGCATTTAATTGACAGGCCCTGGGCACAGATAGTGCCCCTTTATTAGGGATTTACAAGTAAATTAAATATGCCCATTGGGTGTAAGCCAATCTAAAATGTTTTAAATATAGAGTACAAACACTTTAACACTGGTTAGCAGTGGTAAAGTGTGCAGAGTCCTAAGTCCTGCAAAAACAAAGACAGCTAAAACAGGAGGTATGAAGGAAGCATGTTAAGGTTATGAGGAAAACCACCCCAAGGAGGCCAATTCTAACAATGTGGGATGTCTTTGTGTGTTGTTTTCTTTTCATTACTGTTTGTGTGCTGCATAAATACTTTATATAATGCCTCTAAGTTAAGTCTGACTGCTCTTGTGTCAAGCTATCAAACGGTAAGCATGGGTTAATTTAGTGTCTTTGGGCCAGATGTAGCAACGGTTTTGCATGTCCCAAACAGCGATTTTCGCTGTTTGCGACGTGCAAAACCCACATCGCGATGCCCCATTCCCGTTTTGCGAGTCGGTAAACTGGTTACTGACTCGCAAAACGGGACTGCGAGTCGCAAATAGGAAAGGGTGTTCCCCTTCCTATTTGCTAGTCGCAGCGTGATGATGCATTGCTTTGTGAGTGCGAACGCGGTCGCACAGCAATCACACTGGTGGTAACCCATTCGCAAAAGGGAAGGGGTCCCCAGGGGACCCCTTCCCCTTTGTGAATGGCCTGGAAAACTTTTTATCAGAGCAGGCAGTGGTCCTATGGACCACTGCCTGCTCTGAAAAAATGAAACTGACACGTTTCATTTTTTCATTTTGTAATGCATCTCATTTTCCTTTAAGGAAAACGGGCTGCATTACAAAAAAAAAAAAAAACTGCTTTATTTAAAAGCAGTCACAGACATGGTGGTCTGCTGTCTCCAGCAGGCCACCATCTCTGAGAGTGCTGCGAGTCGCAAGGGGGTCGCAACTTGCAACCCACCTCATTAATATTAATGAGGTGGGCCTTTGCGACCCCCGTGCGAGTCGCAAATGGTGTCAGGGACACCATCCTGCATCCTGAATTGCGACTCACAAATTGCAATTGAGGTTTTTCCTACATCTGGCCCTTATTATGGTTCACCCTGACAAGGATTGTCGCTGCTGATTGAGAAGGACTCACAACTCCTCAACCAGCAACCCGATTTCTTGCAACTGCCTACCCGAGGAAGCCACCAAATCTCATTATGAGTCCTTTTGGACACCGCTTCCAGTTCAGAGTTCCTAAGTCACATCTAGAGCAAGTCCTTCATGTATACGAGAATCACCTGAAAGAGAAGAGGAGAATGTTATTCATCAAAGCAAGTGCAACATTGCAAGGTACCACTTTAACAATATTTAATAATATGCATACCCAATAGAGACTTTAAAAAATAAACTCTAAATACTATGATAGCTCTTAATCTTGGGACAACACTAAGGCCCTCGTTATGACATTGGCGGTAAATCCTACTTATCGCAATGCTGACTGCCGCCAACATAACGCCGACGCAGTGGATACCCACCAAGCATATTATGACACACACATACCAATCTGTCACTATAAAGCCACATACACAAGTCCGCCAGCCCAAAGATCAGTGTTAAACTGGCAGTATCCCAACCCACACCTTTACGCTAACAGAACTGTGCCCACAACATTATGACCCATGAATCACTGGGGCGGACATTCAATTGCGGTCAACCATTGGCAGTACATACCACTGCGCTCAAAATACACACACTCAAACAAAACTACACCACATTGGACAATTCAAACTACACACACCTGACACCCATACACACACCACACCCATACACCCACACCACTATAAAACACCCATCGACAATACCTACATCCCTTTACGACTAGAAATAATTGCCACCAGAGAGAGATACAGCAAGAGCACTCACGCAACCAGAGCCACATAACATCATCACCTATACACCATCCACGCACCTTATATCACACACCCCAAAACATCACCCCAAACACCAACACCACTCACACTACACCCATGGCACCACAACAACATCCTAGGTTCTCAGAGGAGGAACTAAGGGTCATGGTGGAGAAAATCATCCAGGTAGAGCCACAGCTATTTGGATCCTAGGTGCAGCAGACATCCATTGCAAGGAAGATGTAGCTCTGGCGGAGAATTGTGGACAGGGTCAATGCCGTGGGACAGCACCCCAGAACAAGGGATGACATCAGGAAGAGGTGGAACGACCTACAGGGGAAGGTGCGTTCCATGGCAGCAAGACATCAACTAGCTGTACAGAGGACTGGCGGTGGACCCCCACCTCCTCCCCCACAACTAACAACATGGGAGGAGCAAGTCTTGGCAATCATGCATCCTGAGGGCCTGGCAGGAGTAGGAGGAGGACTGGACTCTGGTAAGTCAAATCTCCATTACTATCACCCCCCTACCTGCATGCCATCACATACCCCCACCCTCACTCCCATCACTCCACCACTTCCCACCCCCCCCACCATCATAACTCACTCATCCCAACACCAAGCCCTGCATGCAACACCAATGCATGGACACCCCTCACAGACCTGCATGGACACCTATCACCACTGTATGCACACTGGAGAGATTCACCTAGCCCACCAAATAGCAACTCACACAAAGGTAAATCTGCCAGAGCAACAACAACCATAGAGGGCAACACACCCATGCACAATATGTGACACGCAGAAACAATAACACTGCTTTCACATTCCCACAGGTACCCCAGCCAATGTCACCGGAGAAGACGTGCCACCAACATACAGTCCCCCCAAGAAGAGGCCCACAGTGATGGCAGCAGCTCTGCTCGCCTGGATCTGGATGACCAACCTGGCCCATCAGGGATCTCTGGACAGTCGGTTACCCAGTCACAGTCACACACCAACCACAGAGCTTCCCCCTCAGGAAACACCACCACAGCACCCACCCAGCGGGCCCGCACCTCTGTCCCCAGGACACGCCAATCAGCAGTGTGTCCACCACTACAGGGATCCCAGGCCACCTCACAAACACAGGACGATCAGGGATGTGGGGTCAGTGATAGTGGGCACACGGTTCAGGGGACAGAGGCACAGGACAACGGGGAAGCTGGGAGAACTGCTGTGTGTCAGGTGGAGGACAGGCCTAGGGAACTAACTCTCTACGAGGCACTTACTGTGATCCTGGGAGCATACCACCATTCCTAGGAGACGATGGGCCAGATACTGGACAAGTTCCAGGAGAACATGCGGCTGCAGGAGGGACAGTACCTGGGGATCAGGGAGGACTTGAAGGACATCAACACCACCCTAGTCTCCAGTGCAGGGGTACTGGCAGACCAGGCCAACACTGTGAGGGAGGCAGTGGCACCACCAGGCACCTGACACTAGCCAAACCGATGAACAGCCCTCCGCTGCCGCTAGTGGACAGGACGCCTTGCCACAGGACCAACAGGCCACCAGCACCTCTCACCCTGCAGAAAGAGAACCACCCCGCAAACATTCTCTGCGATCCAGGCAGAAGCCAGAGACTATTGCCAAGACCCCCGCCAGGAAATATGACTCTCCTGATTGTCACCCTTGTGTCCCACACTGTCACCCTGTTCACCTTGAACTGCCATTGCTCCCCTTCCTATGCCCCCTTGGACAATGCACCTGAGATGCAAATAGACTGGAATCTACCCTGGACTTTTCTCCATCATCAACCCAGCCCATTCCACTACCCCCTCTACTTATTAGCACTTAAATAAACACCCTGTAAAAATACAAGTATGGAGTATTTCAAATGATTTAAGTATGTATTAGTTTAACAAGGTTTAAACATTGCAATTCAACTGTACAGTAATATATACATAGGAAATACCTGTAGTTGGCTGCTCAACACACCAGTAGTAATAGTGGGGCACAGATATCTTCAAATAGAGATGCAAAAGGGTACAGTGAGTGGCCATAAAAGTGGGAAAAACAGCCTACTAGAGACAATGTCAAACACAAAACTATCAATTAAATGTGAATTTACACTGTCTTACCTGTGTGTCATTGGAAGTATTGACAAATTATTGCATTTCTGTTGTCCTCATCCTCTGCCTCCTCTTTTTCACTGTTCACAGGGTCCACTGCTGCCACACGGCCACGTTCAGCCTCCTCCTCCCGCAGAAAAGGCACCTGGTGACGCAAGGCATGGTTGTGCAACATACAGCATGCCATGATGATCTGGCAGACCTTCTTGGGTGAGTAGCACAGGTTCCACCTGTTAGATGGAGGCAATGAAACTTGGCCCTCAGGAGGCCAAAGGTCCTCCCTGTAATTCTTCTAGTTCGCCCATGTGCCTCATTGTAACGTTCCTCTGCCCTTGTCCTGGGACTCCTCACAGATGTCAGGAGCCATGAGAGGTTGGGGTAACCAGAGTCACCTGCTAAGATCGGGGGTCAACTGTTAGCCATGAACTAACCATTAGGGCCCACACCATAGCCATACACCAACATATACTTGGTAGGAACCTATTAACCACACCCTGTGCCTCTGGAGTTGAGCCATCACATTTTGGATGATGCTATTCCTCAGGATAAAGGCATCATGCACAGACCCAGGATACTTTGCATTGACGTGGGAGATGTACTGGTCCGCCAAGCACACCATCTGGACATTCATTGAGTGAAAACTCTTTCAATTTCTGAACACCTGTTCATTTTGCCGGGGGGGAACAAATGCAATATGTGTGCCATCAACTGCCCCAATTATGTTGGGGATATGTCCCATTGCATAGAAGTCAGCCTGTAGCTGCACATGTGTTTAATTAGGGCATCCAGCACTCTTGTCAGCACTATTGAGAACATTGTCTGTGACATTCCTGGTGCCAAACCCACTGACAGCTCTGTGATTGCGGCCTGTCAAGTATGTAGGAGAGGATAATGTGCCTGTCCTTCATTGTTGCCAAGTCTACCAGGGGTCTGTACACGGGGGTATGTCTCCATCTCCTATTCATCCACAGCGGTAGTAATCTATGGTGCAAAAGAGGGAGGAGCCGGTCACAATCTCTACATTGTAGCCACAACAGTACAATGAATGATGTTAATTTGAAATGTATAAGTGGCACCTGTCACGTAGGTACAATTGTGAACTGTGATGCAGTTATAATCCATGGCCTGCCCCCCCCCCCCGAAATGTCATCCGCCTGTCCTGTGTGGAGGGACAGGTAGAAGTGAGATAATTCTGCTGACGCAGTGCGCCGTTGCAGGAGGTGGTTGGGAACCGCCGTGCAACACCTCATTGTATAATATTGGGCCCTATGGGGTACAGTGGCCAATGGTGATGTATGCGGTGGTGACGGTATGCACCGCCGCGGACGTCACTGCTATTTTCTATTTGTTCACTCACTTGCTACTAGGCCTTCAACAGGAGAGGGCCTACACTGCATGTGCTGCTGTGTCCTGTGTCTGGAACCAACCATGGCGCGTGTGACTGGGGAAAGGGCCCGTGCCTTTACCTCGACGGAGTTAGAGAGACTGCTGGATGGGGTCTTACCTCAGTACCGACTGCTGTATGGGCCTTCAGACGAACAGGTGAGTACACAGTGAGCACGATGCATGGGGTATGATTGCATGGAGTGGTGTGTGTGAAGGCCTTGTGTGGGGGGGTTGGATGTCCCCTGGGCGGCATGCAGCTTGTGTGCTGGGCAAAGTCTGTGCTAATGGGGATGGGGAGGGGTATGGTGGGCCATGAGTGTAACAGGAAGGACTGTCTAATACCTTTCCCTGTGTGTATTTCCTCTGCAGATCAGGGCCCATCAAAAGAAGGATGTGTGGACGGAGGCAGGTGGAGCACCCACTGTCGGAAACGGTGGGATGACCTGAGACGCTGGGCACGGAAGCTGGCGGAGACCCCGCTGGGGATGGCCTCCCAATGAGGAAGGGGTGCCTGTTGAACCCTCACCTCCCTGAATGCCCGCATACTGGCGGTGGCCTATCCGGAGCTGAATGGGCACTTGAGGTCATTGCAGCAGCCACAAGGGGGCGAGTACAGTGCCCATCATTACTACTTACACCTGGTGGGGTGGTATCGGGTGGGGGATGTATGTCTTTGGGTACCCCTAGGCCAGGCCTGACATTGCAGAGTAGGTCCCATGTTGGCCAGGGTTCTGATGTGATAGTCCTCCTACCTAACTTGTAGGCATCCACTACTGGGCAGGGCTGTGTGGGTCCCAGGTAAGCTGCAGTTGGCGGTATGTGTCCCTCCCCATGCCCAGGTAACTACCATTGTTACTGGTAGTGCAGTGTGTAGTGCGTAGGACTGTTCCCTGTGTGTGAGTGTGCTGTGTACGCCAATGGTGGTGTTGGTGCAGCCCTGACCAAGTGTATCTTTTGTCTTTCCCCCCTTTTTTTGTTTTGTCATCCTGTCCTTATGTGCATTAGCATCATCTGGCAGAGGAGCAGAGGCACCAGCGACAGAGGGAGCTGCCTCTTACAGGACCCAGGAGGCAGAGTCCATTGACACTGAGGGCACCAGTGGGATGAAGGGTGAGGGGAGCACCATGGCGGAGACTGGAGGGGACAGTTCGGACACAGATACCTCCCCCGATGGAAGCCATCTGAAGCTGCAGGGGATGGGTAGGAGCTTCCTCCCACAACCACCACCACCAGCAGCAGCACCAGCAGTGGACCGCCATCCGAGGCTGCAGGGGATGGGCAGGAGCTTCCCCCCACAAACACCACCAGCAGCAGCAGCAGCTGCACCACCACCAGCAGTGGGCAGTTGTGTGAGGCTGCAGGGGATGGGCAGCAGCTTTCCCCCACAACCACCACCAGCAGCAGCAGCACCACCACCAGCAGTGGGCAGCTGTCCGAGGCTACAGGGGATGGGCAGGAGCTTCCCCCCACAACCACCAGCAGCACCACTGAACAGCCGTCACCACCGACGGACGGTCTGTAGTCCTGCCTCCATGGGCTGTTG
Organism: Pleurodeles waltl; assembly: GCF_031143425.1. NCBI lineage: Eukaryota > Metazoa > Chordata > Amphibia > Caudata > Salamandridae > Pleurodeles > Pleurodeles waltl. The sequence goes on from NC_090440.1 coordinate 268,206,717, forward strand.
TGCGGCCTACCTCATGCAAATCCTGTGAGAATGACACCCAGCTGAGAGACTGTGACCTTGCACTCCCCAAGATCTGCATAATAGGGCATGTTGCCCCCTCCAGATCATGTGGCCATGTCACCCACTTGAGAGTCTGTGGCCTTGCCCTTCCCAGGACAGAGCACAGGGCATGTTGCCCCCTCCGGGACCAGTGCACCCCTGTCCCCCCTGAGGTGCCTGCCTATTTTCGAACTGATACCCCTGCAGTGTTCTCTCCGTATTGTTGCAGGAGACAAGTGGGGCCTTGGACTTTGTCATGTGGCCCTGTGGCCCACGCATATTGTAGACTGGGCAGTGTCCCTTGAATTGCACATATGTATATACTTTTAGATTTGATGTACGTATTTCCACTGCATTTATATTATTACACTCACTTTCCTCTATCCGTGTTGTCCTTGCATTATTTCTGATTGGTACGGGGTCAATATGTTTTCTTACTGCATCTGATAGTGTGTATGGAATTGGGGGTAGGGTGTGTGTGTGTGTCAATCTGTTTTTCCTCCCCCTATGTGCTAGGTGGCTGTACTCACCGTGGTCGTCTTCGCCGCTCGTGGAAGGAGCACGACGTAGAAAAGCATCGGGAATATTTGCAGCTTGGGCTCCATGGCGGCGTGTTTGTTCCCTGTGTCTCCAATGGTGAGTCCTTTCACTTCTGTGTAGTGTTTCTGCCAGGCTTTTGATGTCATTGGTACCGCCCCTGAAAAGGAGGTGGTTTGGGCTGTCATAATACGGTGAGCAGAACATTGTCTCCCGTCTGGCTGTAGGTGGCTACCACCATGGTGGCTGTTGTTTCTGCCCTGGCAGTCGGTGTGGTAAAGTGGCTGTCTATCTGAGATCTTTCCGCCATGGTCATAATTTGGCGATAATTACCACCAGCCTGTTGGAGGTATTACCGCCACTTTATCACCAACCACCAGGGTTGTAATGAGGGCCTATATATCCTTGTAACCAGAAGCATCTGGCGAACATAACAGAGTATTACTTTTGTAAATTGGCGGTGTATCAAAAATACAAATGAAAATGTTGACACCTATTTCAATTGTTCACAGTTCTTTTCAATTGGTTTCTTTGAGAAAACTATGTGCAATCTACAAGAATGACCCTTTTCTGAATTCAGAACTTTGTCAACTTCACAGAAATCTGTAGTTTTCCATGTTCACCAGTGGGTTTTGCATCTGTTTCTACCACACACTGCAAGACAGTAGAAACCACAAAAAAGGACACATCAGCTTCCACTTAGAAAATATAAAACTGGGATGATAGTGATCCTAACCCAGCAAACCAATTGTTGATACCATTTTCAGAAAAGAACAAAACTATTGTACCATTTCTTGGACACCCCTTTTTTCTCTTTTTCAAATAAAAAGTTCTAATTTTGGTATTTCCTCAGTTCCCTCCATGGGAATCCGTAAACTCTGGGTATATTTAGAATCCCCAACAACTGGAAAAAATGAACACAATATTACCCTGGATACATTTTGTTGGAAAAAAGATATAAATCCATAAGTTCTTACAGTCCAAAACACACTGGCTGTCAGGAATCCCCAAGGTGCCTCCTGTGTTATCTGTCAGCATCCCCAGGGATTAGGGTTAAATTATATCTCTGTTCTTGTTTAAACCTTCATGTTTCTAAGTAAACATAATGTGCTGTTTTACACAATTGGTTTTATCAATGCTTGTTTAACCAATGCTAATGTGAGCAGGTGTGGACATGTGCTTCTAATTGGGTGTGGTGTAGACATCTGCTTCTAATTGGGTGTGGTGACTCATCCACATGTGGAAACTCAACTGCTTTCCTGATTGGCTAGCAGAGTGAAGCATGCCTCCCTGCTTTGCTTTGTTTTGCTTCCTGATCTCAGCATCTGATTTGGCAGTCCAGGTCCTGCTATCATCCTCGTATTCAGGACTTTTGAGGCAATTATTTTCTTCGTTCCTGTACCAGCTGACACCAGGTATTCCTCCAACACTCCGGAAAAGACTGCAGCTAAGTGACTAGTATTCTCCAGGGAGTTTGTTCTTTGAGCACCGCGCTTTCCTAGAACAGCTGGTGTATTTCAGACCTCCTATTTTGGCAGAGTGCCTATCTTGAAGAGACAAATGCATTTATGAACATTCTACATTATTATTGTAGTTACTTGCCTAAATGTGCTTCAGGAAATCTGCTTGAGCTCAAGTACTACAAAAAGTGACAGTGCAGTTTTAAAAGAGCATTTACGTGACTTTTCTTTCTCTAAAAGCATAACTCTTGGATTTAAATTGTGTCATTCATACCTGTGTTTCAGGTTAGAGGAATTTGCTTTTGAAGGGTTTTTCACACACACAGTGAAACCAATCCAAACTGTGCCACCCAAACTATTTAAACACAGAGTGGACATTTGTATTTCTTGGATTGTTTTTGTTCCTTTTAGTTTAACCCTATGCATGCAGGAAAGTTATACGTGATATAATCAATGCCCTTGTTTGCCTTTCTTGTACATGATAAATGCAACCGCAGTTCTAATTGTAGTGTGCAACAATGAATCTCTGTGAAGCCAGCACTAGTGTCGCAGTACTTATTGTTATGGTATTCAGTTTGGGTTTTTCGTAATGCAGTGTTAGTAATTGTGCCAACAGTTATTATTATCCAAGAAAAGTGCTGGAGCATCCCGGTATTCTTCTACCGCACCTGTGCCCATATTAGAAAGAGAGATTCAGTTTCAAGGAAGTTGAGTGCACTAACTCTACTATCACTCTGTCAACAACGACCTGCGCCCCCCCAAAGAGACAGGATGCCTAGCTGGACCGGCAAGACATGGCAGTGTTTTGTCTCTTTCTCTTCCACTCCCCCTTTCCTTTTGGGACACCTGCCGGGGTTTCTGTGTTCACCAGGAAGTGCCAAAAGGTGTTCCAGGAGGTCGGGGCATACCATCACCCCTGTACACATCCTGCTTTTCAGGTGAGTGGCCCCGTCTCAACACTGGCAGTAGGGAGTTGGGAGAAAGGAATTTGGGAGATGCAGAAACTTCAGTAGCCAAGGGCTTAAGAGATTCTGTTTAATTCAGATCAACAGGTTCAAGAAGAGTACAACTATATGAAGCACACAAATAATAAATAATATTGAAGCCAGAATATCAACTCCAAAAACATTTAGAAGGTAAGTATAGAAAGGTGAGTATAGATTTACTATTCTTAATTGAATAGCTATATAATTTGAACTCATATATCATAAAGGTACATAAGTATTGTTAAACTCTGCTTACCTATATTAATATACCTATGTGCCTTCATGATGTTTTTGTATTTGATATTCTAGCCAGTGTTTTTGTAGTGCAATATTTAAAAATGAATATTCTGTAAGTATACCACAGATGTAGCATCTGTCTCCTAGAGCAGTGGTTCCCAACCTTTCGACTTCTGTGGACCCCCACGTTATCATTACTGGAACCCAGGGACACCCACTGAATCATTATTGGAATCCAGGGACCCCCCATTGAGTCATTACTGAGAGCTGGGGACCTAATCTGTTGAAATTATTTAATTTTCTGAGCAGTCACGGACCCCCTGCGGAGGCTTCATGGACCCCGAGGGGTCCTCATACCACAGGTTGGGAACCACTGTCTTAGAGGGAAGCCTGATGACATCATTCCAGCTGACTACTCTGGGTCCTGTCAAATTCACATGGTGCAGGCAGTAGACCAGGCACACACATCCTAGCTTGCAGCTTGGTTAACAACATATGATAGATAGTCATCTACTACCAATGAAAAGAGTGAAACTATCTATACTCACAGACAGTAGACATCTTTAGTTCTTACGTGCCCCCACCACGCAGCTTTCAGACCTTCAATACTCATCTCCTGCCTGCTCTTAAAATCATACACATGGGCCCATATATTCCTATGCACAGTCCTGCACACGTCATGTTTTGGGTTTGAGCTGAGTGTTGCTGATGCAGTTATAGTCTGTGGCTCTGCTTCCCTCCACCCTATTCATGCCTCAAACGTTTGGATTGGTGCCTTCACACCCCATGGTCCTGTTTCCTTGGTGCTCAGCTTGTGCCTACTTCGACGATGCTGTGAACCAATGGGAGAGTCATGACAAATTATCATCATGTGATTCCCTGCTCATGCCAGCACCAGACTGAGTTAGCCAGAACTGTGATTGGTTAGTTTTAGATAACGGTGGTGATAGGTGATAGCCAGAACTCAGGGGAAAAGGAGAACCCATGAGCTTGGCATCTAGCCTGCCAGTGCCTGTGCACATGTCCCTGGACAACTATTGGTAAAACAGTGGGCATAGTCAACTTGCAATGATGTTACTCGTTGTCACCAGAGCAAACAGCACATGGAGCTACCTTCAGCCAGGCAGCAGCACACTGCTTTAGAAATTGTGTTTACATGAATGTGTCTTTAAAGTGCGGTTTGCTGTGCTACAACTACACACACAATGGACCTGGGTGGGTTCCATGATCACTGTGGGACATGACTATCTTCTACTGCTTCACATCATGCCACATGTATTCAAGTGGGGCCACATTGATGCAGGTTGCAGGGCAAGAGTGAACCACTCCCACCATTATTAAAGGCTCCAGTGTTCTGTCCCACTTCCATATCCTAAACATAATGAGTGTCTGTTACGCTGAGCAAAGATCAGCCTGACAGACACTCACCATATCAAGATCAGGCAGCGCGGTGCTTGCTTTGAATGTGCTAATGCCTGGGTGTCTGGCAGCCTGAGCCATGCTTTGCAGGGCTGAAGATTTTATAGTCCTGAGACCCATCCAATAGCCTGTCAAAGCCCTATGAGGTACTCTCCCAAATGACGAGGAGGAAGGTCACTGACAGAATCCAACCTGAGCGCTTCACGTTTAAGCCCTCCTTAGCGCATGCCACCAATAATCTACTGATGGAATGGAATGGCAATTTTCCCACAAAGAATCTCCAATAAGAACGACCCTGCTGATGAGTTTGATCCATTGAAAACAGTATCCCGGTATGCTACCTGAACACACAAATAGTAGATTAATGCGACAAAAGACCTGGACAAATCTAGAATGTCATCAGCTGCAAATAAGATATGAATGCCACTCCTGTTCTTCCCCGCAAACAATTGGAACAGTTTATTTACTTCTGGTTGAGTGTGTAAAGTAATGTAGCAGTATTGTACCAACAACATCAACACTGCCTTTTCCTACGGCTAATAGCTCTTGTAATTTTAAGCAAATAGAAAGATTTGCATCGCTGATACAAACCAATTATACAGAAAAGCACAAATGCTTTCAGGATTCCTTTCTTTCCTGATATTGTCTTGAGCGGTAGGTCGAAAATATTTTTTTTTAAGTAATGCTTTAATGTGGAACTCCTATGGTCTACAGTAAACAACTTTTAGTTAACAAACATTACTTAAATCAATAGAAGTCCATTTAGGCTAAATGTGTATTGATTCTTTTAATTTCCCTGGTGAACGTTCAAAGTAAGGCCAGAATAATGCATTGTATGTCTTGCAAGCACAACGTGAGTTCCCAGATAAGGCTGCATCTACGTGGGTCACTGAAAGGCAATTTATGCGAATATGTTTGAAATCGGTATCTTGTAAGACAAATTACCTTTCCACTTTCATTATGTTTTAGTAGTTGCAATCCTAACTTTAAAGTAAGCAAAACTAAACCACACTAATAAATGTTTTGACTGCTCATCTTTTTTACTATTTCTAAACTACTGTTACACTAAAGTGACAGGATGGAAACAAATCGATGCACCGCTTGCAGCATATATTGTGAACTTAGCTACAAATGGATTTGTCTTGAGTATCTAATTCTTGTACTAAGGATATAGGGGACCAGTTATGCTCCTTTTTAACATATTTGACAAGTATGATTATATGCACTGTGATCTTGGCCTTCTGTGTGGGGTCCCACCGAACCTTTTGCCTCTACCCCTCCTGTTTTTTTAAATTAGTTTTTTCTGTTTTTGTTGGCTTTAGGACTATGTACACTTTACCACTTGTGCTCTCTCTCTAAAACCTAGAGGTGATTGGTACGTTTGAGTTACTTACAAGCCCTAGCAAATGGTACTACACGCTGCTAGAGGGCTTACAACACTTATTGTGTCACTAATGTAGCCCTTTATAACCTAGCTTGGGCCTGCCATTGCATCATATAGTGCAGTTTTAAACTGACATTTTAACCTGGCAAAACAAACCTTTTGCCAGGTCTAAACCTTCTTTTTTATACATATGTCACCCCTAAGGTAGGCCCTAAAGAGCCATAGGGCAGGGCGCACTATATTAAAATTTAGGACATTTGTTTTAGAGTTTCAGGTGTTCTGGTAGAGAAAAACTCCTACATTTGTTTATCTCTACTGCAAGGCCTATCTCTTCCACTGAATAGTTTTGGGTTGCCTTATTACGTGTATAAATGCCAACCTTTGATTGGTAGCTAGTAGAAATGTGACTTATGGACTCAAAGCAATATGAATGATTAATTAACTACTGTTGTGGTAATCTCTAACTTAATTAGTCAATGCATATTGTGGCAGGCTGTCACAAGCGCCGCTGTTGACAATTAAGTGCCAGTGCCAAGCACTGGAAACCACCGGCTCAAATTAAGCACTGATAATGAGCCCAGGCAGGGAACAATAGGGGACTAGATGTGGGCAGGATGGGGCATCCTTCCAGGATGATTAGGGGTGGATCTGTTCCGTGACCCTTTTACACTTCAATGGGCTTGCCTCTATCACACACAAAAACCTAGCACTAGTCTGTTGTGACCCTAGACTTCTTTGAGCCTTGGAAGAGGACGGGAATAGGTTTTCAATATCAGATGTGGAGGTAGCCAAGAAAATGTCCCCACCTCAAAGTTGGCATTAGGTATAAATATTGAGTCTGCTTACCGCCTTTTCAGTACACTCCTGGACCTGTGGACATTACAGAAGAATCTCCAGAGCACTGCCCTGCTGCTTGAGGACTGCCTTGTTTCTAAGAGGACTGTCTTGCCGCCATCAGAGGACTGCCCTGCTGTTTGAGGCCTGCCTTGTTCTCTAGAGGGCTGCTCTGCTGCTTGAAGCCTGCTTTGCTCTACAGAGGCCTACCCTGCTCTTTGAGAAGGAAGACTGGACCTGCTCCCTTCTACTCAGGCTAACCTGAGTGACTCTAACGGTCAGTTGGCTGAGCTCCTGTTCTCCGCTACAGGGACACAGAGGCCTTCCTGCATTTGCCAGGTTCACCTGATGCAACTAGATCTGCAACTGGACCTGCCTGTACCTGCAAATGGACCTGTTGAGTCCTGCTGACCTCTGGTGGAGTGAGTTATGCTCTAATAACCTGTTCCCTGTATCCAGCCCACACTCCATCGTGGTTGGCCTGAAATTGTGACTTTGTCCCAGTCTAGCAAGACCATCTACCCACAGTTAGCACTTTCTGTTTCTTGGTGCTAATTTGTGCTTAAACCTTTATCATTTCATCTTTCCAGTTCTACATATTTGTGTCATTTTGATCTCATTATATTTATTACATTTTTCTCTATTTTTATTATTTGTGTGGGTTTGTTCTTATGTTGTATTTTTACTTAATTACTGCTTTAGTGTTGCATAAATTATTTACATATCTCTAAATTAAGCCTGATTGCTTTTGTGCCAAACTACCACAGGGTTAAGTACAGATTAATTAAGTGACTTTGGTGGTTCAGCCTGACAGGGATTGTGGTTGTTTCTTGTAATGAGTCTTCACCCCCTCAATCAAAACCCCATTTTTTACATGGACTATATGGCATTCATCTAAAGCAGTGGTTCTTAATCTTTTGACTTCAGTGGACTGCCACTTTATCATTACTGGAACTCAGGGACCCGATTGAATCATTATTGGAATCCACGAACACCCCCACTGAGTCATTACTGGAAAGCATGGACCCCCGGTCTAAACACTGTTGATAATTTGAACTGCAAAACAATACTCATAATATAGAGAAACAAGCGTTCATCAAACACATAAACAAATGTTAACATATTTAATTTAATTTGCAAACAAATATAAATAAAAAAAAATACATTTTAATTTTAATAGTAAGGTTGGAGCTTTTCTAAATTCAGTTGAAGCCATGAAGGATTCATACTATATTCTGTTTGATGTGACTGCACTGCTCCCACAAATCAATCTGAGGATTATAATTAAATTTTTAGCGCTCAATTTCAAATTCCTTGACATTGACAGTTCATTTTAAAATTTCCAGTTGTACATTCAGCTTCTTTATTTATATGAACTTTATTAATCTGTTAACATTATTTAATGTTCTAAACAATGGGGGACTACCTGAGGAGGCTTCACGGATCCCCAAGGGTCCCCGGACCACAGGTTTGGAACCACTCTCCTAATGGAAATAAAAAATCTATATAATAGTGAAAAGAATGATTTGCTTCTTAATCTAAGTCAGGGGCTTCAGGATTCTTAATAATTTTTTTTTTTTTACTTATGCTGGTGGTAAGTATGGACTTTGGTTTCCACAATTATGGCTCTTCGAATAAACACTGGCAGCAAGCACCTGGAGACCCTCTTGAGTGGCAAGCCACACTTTACAAGTACTGTCTGATTAATTGATTGAATAATGTGCACTTATCTGGAACAGAAAATGTCATAGGTGTGGGGATATTCAACACAGTTACCACCATTACCAAATGTCAAACAGTTTTTTTGCTTGCCATGGCACTGCAGTTTTGACCCCGCCATACGCAAATCAGTCTTGACCATGCTCCCCATGGGAACAGTCCTGCCCAAACTGCCAGGACAGGTCATCCATTGGTGGCATGGTGAGCAAAGGAACAATGGATTAAACCCCATTTTAACACTCCGTCCATCATCCTTTTGTGTTGCTAAATTTGCCCTAACTAGGAAGGGTATGCCCAGATGTGGGTCCCAGGCTCACTGTGTCACAAGATTCAAACTAGCCTGGCTGATGAAGAGTGATACCATGAAACCTGTTCCAGGATGCTTGTTTCTGTTTCAGTGAGGACCTGGCCTGGCAGATTGGGCTGGACTGTTCCCATGGGGGACAGGGCCAAGACTGATTTGCATATGGCTGGGTCCAAGCTGAGGTAGCATTGTAAGCAAATTAAAGCTTGATTAAACCCAGATCTGTGACTGGGGGTGAGTGTTTGAAAATGTTAGCACTCTGTCCATCATCCTTTTGTATCAGGAATTCACAGGCAACGTCAAAGAGTCCCATAACCCTGGGTCCATTAGGGTATTTTTTATAAAAGCCTTTTTTACAGAGTTAGGTATATTTTCCTTTCTTGCCCTCCCCCAGTTAAATTCCATAAGCTCTTGTCCTAATTGTCTTGATGGGCTCGAACACTCCACAGCATTATATTTGAATATGGCTTGCCCACAGGGATTAAAAGCTATCTTGCCCACACCAGGGCTTTCAGCCCTTATGGTGAGCTCTGGTAATTCTCATCCAGTTTCCCTATCCAATAAATGTGATGCCCTTTTGGGACTAGATTGACCAGCAGTGGTGTGCAATTATGTTCGGCTTGATTATGGGAGAAAATAAGCTATGTCTTAAGGTCTTTAGATCTATGCCAGGGCTAATCCTTCTGTATACAAAGTTGGCATGTGGCTGGTCTTAAAAGCAAGGTCGATAATCCCAAATGACAAGCGTTTGACTCTAAGCATGAGAAAACAGCTCTTCGGGAAATATGGTCTCTCTCTCCTATCTCCTATGAAGGGTATGCATGCTCCACCATTCCAGCCCTCTCCTCGAGGCAGAGCAATGGGTGGGGGAGGGGCTTTCTATTTAGATCAGTTCTAACCTTCATGTTGAAGTTATAGTTATTGAGACTGATTCTTCGGCTATTTTAGCTTCGAAAATACGCAATAGTCTACGGGTTTTGCATTTTAATTAATTAACTCTTCTAACAATAACAATGATTTTACATCCTCTGTTTGTACCCATTATGTTCACCTGTTTAATTTTTTGTCTAAGTTGCAAGCACAGCAGGGCAACAATTAAGTGCAAATCTGTTGTTATTTGATATGCAGGGATTTTAATCACAAATTGGAGGGCTGTAATTGGGAACGGTGTGACCTTCTGGAAGGACGCAGTATTATTTGTAATGACAGGGGGGCTGAGTTGTGTAGATACTTGGTGTCACATGACTTAGTTGATTTACTAGGGATAGTTGAAGGATGACATATTATTGCCAACCTTAAGAGGGTTTGGACAGGCCTCTACCGTTGACTATATGTTTGTGAATGCTGACTTTGTAAATCGGTTTCCCTGTGGGGATGTCTTATTGACTGGGCGGGGAGATCATAATGCCCTTTGTGTATCAGTCCTATTGCCCCTGAGTAGACACCAATGTGATGTTAATGTAACCTCTATCTCCCAACACTCTACAGATGGTATAAGACTTGTCTGGCATCTATAAAATTCAAGGGATAGATTCAAAATTTTGTTAAAACATGTCAGGGTCTGTTTCTCAGCTGTTTGGGAGCTTCTGGGCACAACGCCATGGCAATAGATGATAACAGCATGATCCAGCATGCTAAATCAGCCTTCCTCAAACCAACTTGCCCTTATAAAGGGACCCACGCTGGTTTGACAAGCATTGTTCAGCGGCCAATAGGAGATTGAGAAAGGCTGTGGCTGCCATCCCGAGGAAGTGGCCCGAGGTCAGGGATGAACGCTAAGAATATAAACACACAATCAACCTTAGGAAAGAGGAGTTATATGAAGGGACTGGGATATGTTGGAAACATTGGCTGCAAGGAACAAAAGTAAAATATTTTGGGGCCTGGTGAAGAAAATAAGAACAAGGAATGTTTCAGGTAACCATCTTTTACACTGTAATATTTTAGGTTCCAACTGGGCTTCGCATTTAACAGCTATTTACAATTTGGATGAAAATCAAGATATGGCGCTTGCCCTTTGTAATAGGCTGCAGTATTCCCCCTCCCCTTTTTGTCACCTTGACTGAAGTAGAGCTGGCAATTCAGCAGAGTACTGGTGGGAAAGCGTCCCGTCCAGACGGCGTCCCGATTGACCCCATAAAATGTATGCCTGTACTATGGGGACCCCTTATTACCAACATTTTCAGTTGTACACATAACATAAACATTCTGCGTTCCTGGACTTTGTCTACCATAATACTCGTATTTAAAAAGGGTGATTGTATGCCCCCCAAATGCTACTGACCCATCTCTCTATATTGGTAGTTCAATTAAAATAAAAGGTGGAGTGGTTTATAACCAACTTGTCACCTGGACCCAAGATAATGATATTCCTTCACCATTCCAATTTTGCCTTTGCCCAAGATTTGGCACGGTTAGGCAGTGTCTGATTTTAAATATGATAATAAGTAAATACACCCATATCAGGTACTCACCCATTTATTTGGCATTCATGGAAGTGTCCACAGCGTTTGATTCAGTCAATAGGACCAATATGTGGACAAGCTGTTGGACCTGGGGTTAGATCTTTCCCTTGTAAATCTTTCCAATCTATGCATACAGATCTAAAAGGCAGAGTGCGTTTGAGCATCCATGGTGAAATGTCTCCTGCATGTTCTTTGAAGCGGGGTATGTGCCAAGGATGCTACTTGGTGCCCTTGCTTTTTATCCTCTATATCAATGGCTTATATACCTACTTGAGTTCCAACCCGGTAGACTCACCAAGGATAGCGGGAGTGCAGGTACCTGCATTTATCTGTGAGAATTATGCTGTCCTGCTCGCCCTCACCCCTAAAGCACTGAGGTTGTTGGTTGATTGTTTTGTCTCATTTATGAGCAATTTGGATTTGACAACCGACTATGGGAAATCACTGTTAGAAATGGGGTTTCTGGTTGGCAGTCAGGTTACTTCCTGTCCAAGCAAAAGCCCTCACTCTAGTCAGGGTAAGTCACACACTATCCAAGATTATCCTGTGCCCACCCTCTGGTAGCTTGGCACGAGCAGTCAGGCTTAACTTAGAAGGCAATGTGTAAAGTATTTGTGCAATAAATCATACAATACCACCATATAGCACCACAAAAATACACCACACAGTGTTTAGAAAAATATATAATATTTATCAGGATAATTGTAGGTCAAAAAGAATAAAGTTGCAATGGAAAATTGTAGAAATATCACAGGGAAGTGATATAGAGTGTCTTAAGTCTTTAGAATGCAATACAGTGTCTTTCAAGCACAAAGTACCTGGTTTCTGGTGGAAAATCTCCTCAGAGGGCCACAGGAGAAGAGATGCGTGGAAAAAGGGGTGTGTGCGTCGATTTCTCCTCAGCACACACAGACTTGCGTCGGTCTTTTCCACGCGGGGAAGTCGGGCGTCGTTTTCCGGCGCGCAGACAGTCTCTTTTTGTGGATCGCAGGGATTACCAGATGTCCCGGGTCTGTGCGTGGATTCTCCTGCTTGTTTTCCAGCTGCGCGTCGTTCTGCGGGGCTGTGCGTCGAAGTTTCGATCTCACGGTAGGCGTCGCGTCGATTTCTCCTTGGAAGTCGGGCGGCGTTGTCCTTGCGAGGCCGTGCGTCGAAAGTTTGGTCTCACGGCAGGCGTCGCGTCGATTTCTCCTTGGAAGTCGGGCGGCGTTGTCCTTGCGAGGCCGTGCGTCAAAGTTTCGCACTCACGGTGGGCGTCGCGTCGATTTCTCCTGGAAAGTCGAGCGGCTTTGTCCTTGCGAGGTTGTGCGTCGAAGTCTCGATCGCCCCGAGGGCGTCGCGTCGATCAGCGTCGGTGTGCGGCGTTTTTCTCGCCGCGAAACAAGCTGTGCGTCGAAAGTTTCGGCGCACGGAGCGTCCAAGTGAAAGGAAGAAGTCTTTTTGGTCCTGAGACTTCAAGGAACAGGAGGCAAGCTCTATCCAAGCCCTTGGAGAGCACTTTCACAGCCAGACAAGAGTTCAGCAAGGCAGCAGGGCAACAGCAAGACAGCAGTCCTTTGTAGAAAGCAGACAGGTGAGTCCTTTGAGCAGCCAGGCAGTTCTTCTTGGCAGGATGTAGTTTCTGGTTCCGGTTTCTTCTCCAGCAAGTGTCTGATGAGGTAGGGCAGAGGCCCTGTTTTATACCCAAATGTGCCTTTGAAGTGGGGGAGACTTCAAAGAGTGGCTAAGAAGTGCACCAGGTCCCCTTTCAGTTCAATCCTGTCTGCCAGGGTCCCATTAGGGGGTGTGGCAGTCCTTTGTGTGAGGGCAGGCCCTCCACCCTCCCAGCCCAGGAAGACCCATTCAAAATGCAGATGTATGCAAGTGAGGCTGAGTACCCTGTGTTTGGGGTGTGTCTGAGTGAATGCACAAGGAGCTGTCAACTAAACCTAGCCAGACGTGGATTGTAAGGCACAGAAGGATTTAAGTGCAAAGAAATGCTCACTTTCTAAAAGTGGCATTTCTAGAATAGTAATATTAAATCCGACTTCACCAGTCAGTAGGATTTTGTATTACCATTCTGGCCATACTAAATATGACCTCCCTGCTCCTTTCAGATCAGCAGCTGCCACTTCAACAGTGTATGAGGGCAGCCCCAATGTTAGCCTATGAAGGGAGCAGGTCTCCCAGTAGTGCAAAAACGAATTTAGGAGTTTTACACTACCAGGACATATAACTACACAGGTACATGTCCTGTCTTTTACCTACACAGCACCCTGCTCTGGGGGATACCCAGGGCACACATTAAGGGTGACTTATATGCAGAAAAAGGGGAGTTCTAGGCTTGGCAAGTACTTTTAAATGCCAAGTCGAGGCAGCAGTGAAACTGCACACACAGGCCTAGCAATGGTAGGCCTGGGACAAGGAAAAGGGGCTACTTAAGTGGGTGGCACAATCCGTGCTGCGGGTCCACTAGTAGCATTTAATCTATATGCCCTAGGCACCTGGAGTGCACATGACTGGGGACTTATAAGTAGATTAAATAGTTCAATCAGGTATGATCCAAAGTTACCATGTTTACAGAGAGAGAGCATATACACTTTATCACTGGTTAGCAGTGGTAAAGTGCGCAGAGTCTAAAAACCAGCAAAAACAGTATCCAAAAACGAGGAGGGAGGCAGGCAAAAAGTTAGGGGTGACTACCCTAAGGCTGTCAGGTCTAACAATCACATATTATGGAATTGGGGCCAGGAGAATCCAGGCTAAACAAGTTTATAGTTAATGTCCAGCCACTTACAAGTGTTAGAGATTTTAGCTACCTAGGTTTAATTTTCAAATCATCGATGTCCTGGCAGTCACAGATTAAAAGCTTGCGTTTTAAACTTAATAGAGCAGAAGGAACAATAGGTAATCTTGTTAGCAAAGAGTAAGAGGGACCGTTGTCCCAGTCCCAAAGGTGTACAATATGCAGTGTGTAACCGCTGCCATGTATGGGGCTGGGATTTGGGGCTTCCACAATACATGTCTCCTTCAAAGGGAGGAAAATGTAATACTTTGATGGTTATTGTGCTTGCCGGCAACTACATCTAGTTTTATTCTTCATTCAGAGCTCAATTTAGGCTACATCTCAGATAAGGTGCACTTGGCACCGCTGTTGTTGTGGGTCAGTGTGTGGTCCAGGACGGAGGCATCACTTTGTAGGTCCATAATCTTGGACTGCTTCAGTCTGGAAAATGGTCCTTCAATTCTGTGGTTGAAGTACATTCAGGAAACCTTGGATAATCTAGGTTTCTCTGTTTTTAAGAACCCTAGGGAAATAATAAGAAAAAAAAAATAAGGTTAAAAATGCCTTTGCTGAGTACCACGAAGAAGAGAGACTGGAAAGTGAGCTGTGGAAGCATACAGTGATGGCTTATTATAGTTCGTTGGAGTTTGAGGAACCAGCCATTTATTCAACCCTTGATCTTACGTTTTGCAAGAGATCACTTCTCTTCTGATTTAGAGCTGGTTTTGGTAGGAGGGCTATAACTTTCATAAAGAATTCGGATCAGATGGGAGCAGCTGCATTGCTTAGCCCATGTGGCAAGTGTACTGAAAAGTCTCTTCTGCATTATATTATTTTTTGTAGTTATTAAAACTTTCCACGTAAGCATTTGAGCCCCCCTGAAATATGTTTCTGTGTGCATTCTTTTTTAAAGTATGCCATTATATCCAGTTTCATTATTTTTGATGTTCGACTTGTCATTATATATTGTGTTTTGTATGCTGGTTTTTTTTGTGTCCAAAACAGGTTGAATAAAGATTTTAAAATAACTTAAAACTAAAACATGATACCGATGCACCCCTTCAAAGCCTCAGCTAAGGAGTACAAAATTAGAAATATGTAAGCATTTAGAGAAGAAAATGTAACTGCAGAGAGAGGTGTATTGATGCTAATATAGTCACATTCTACTTACTGTTAATCCTATGACTCATAGGAACAGTGGTCATCCTGACGCCTTAACAGATTATATTATTCATTGAACAGGCTCATATGTATTTATTTATTTGCAGTTTTTCTATAGGGCGGACAAGACCCAACAGCGTCAAATTCCTTTACATAAACGTCATAGCCAGTACTTTATTTGTAAAAGAATACATGCTGGTGCCTAAAGCCCGGCTAGCGCTAATAAATGTTAAGGAGCCAAATACCAAGGATGTGCATCACTGAACCTATCCTAGGTCTCTATATTCCAGTGGCTGACCCTCCCTGCACCTTTATCTCGCTCTTGTGGGATCCTGCTTTCTCCCATAGTGACAAATGTTGTCTTTCTCTTCCTTCTGCTTTCTGCTTTGATATTCCCTCTCTTGCTGTTGGAGTGCCAACCAACAAAAACAAGTGGCAACCACCAGTTCAAATTAAGCACTGGTTATAGCTATACAACTGCAGGAGCAGGGAAACCAAATATGAAGCATTCGCCCTTTTGGCTATATGTTTGAGAGGTGGTGCTGTTGCAACATTTTCTTCATCCACATCTCAAAGACGGTGTTGGAAAGTGGGTTATTATTAGTGATAAGTAGAGACCTTCCACAGGTAGTAAGAGCCACAAACACAATAAAAGGTTCAGTCAAGTTCTCAATAAATGAATCCCTTGTTCAACACCTGATAGCTGGCAACGAGCAGACAAGCTTAACTTAGGAGACAGGTGTGTAAAGCATTTAAAAACACCAAGACATTAAATAAGTAAGATATAACACACAATAAAAATCCAACATTTATAAAAAAAGGAAATGTTCTTATCTTTAAAATGACACCAAAATGAATAAAATCCAATATAGGGGACAGGATATATGAATTTTTAAAGTATAAATAAATAATTTGCTTTTTAGTGCTTAAATACCAATAGCTCCGCCCGTGGACTTCTGGTCGCCCTTGAACTGAACCAAGTTTGAGGACTTCTGGTCGCACTTGAACTGAACCAAGTTTTAGGCTGACTGTGATGGAGCACTGATCGGATACACTGAGTGGGAGGCCTCACTCAAAGTTTTACCTTCAGACTTAGTAGTTTTTTTGGAGGTTTTTCTCTTGTCTTCCGGCAAGGCTCCTTGTCAGGCCAAAATTCAATGTGATGTTGTTGGCTTGGTACAGCATGGGCTCCTGGTCAACTCTTTGAAGTCTCCTCGATGCGGAAAAATGCTAGCGATTCAGCAGAATGAATCTGAAATTCAGGCTGGTTCGTGGTTCAACGGTGGTGGTTTGACTCTCGTGGACAGGTTGGTGAACTAATGGAGCTTTTTTCCAAAAGTTCTTCATTCTTCTCCAAACCTCTGCATCACCTTTCAGAAGCCCTCCTTTGGGTCTCCAGTGGTCCACAACACCAGTCCAAGGGTCTAGAAGGTCTGCCATGGTCCTTGAGAAGTTGGGCCTTCATTTCCCAGAATGCAGCTGGCAACTCCTCAAAAGTTAAGTTGAAGATGGTCAGCTAGGTCCTTCTTGGTGCAGATGTTACAGATAAAGTTTTTTTAACCTGTTGCTTTCAGGGAGTCCAACCCTTCACTCTTTTGAAGCTAGGCAAAGTCCTTAGAGCTTTAGTTTCTCAGTGTGCAGTCAGTGCAATCATGCAGAGAGCAGACCTTTGGGGATGCAAACCAGGATTCCAACAGGGCAGTCCTTCTTCTCCATGTAGTTCAGGCAGTGATCTGAGTTGCTGGGAAACTCTATCATATTTATCCAGTGTTCCTGGGCTGGCAAGCAGGGGACACCCCTGACCAATGGGCTGCAGGGTGCCACACTTCCTGTGAAGTGAGGCACAAATCTATCCCAGGAAGCAGCAATCTTCCAAAATCTAAGATGGAGGAAATCTTTCCCTGGAGTTAAGATCTTGCTAAGCTATCCCCCTGCTGAGGCCTATTTCCCTTAATAGACCCACTCCAGCATCTCTGCAAATCTAATCATTGAGGCTCCCGTCTTGCTGTTTTGGGAGGAAGAGGGGATGGCCTTTGTCCTGTCCTAAGTGTCATGTTGACTTTGAAGACCAGTTTGACACCCAGCCCCGTTCCTACCTTTTGCTCTGCAGCTTGCAGATACCCTCCTCAGCAGATGTCACACTGTCTTAATGCAGGTCACAAAGGCAGTTTGGCTCAGCCTGTCAGAGGCTGGCCAATTGAAGAAGAGCAGCCGGAGAGTTGGCTAAAGAGAAAAGCAAGTTCTATAACTTGGTTGGTTATAAGAACTCTTAGCTAGAATAAATCTAACAGTGGCAAATAGTTGGATTTATTCTACCATTTTAAGTCAAGGAATTGAAATTGTAGGCCTTATCTAGTGAAGGTTATACTTTAGTAAAATTTCCCAATACTAGCCTATGGAGCTACTGTACTACAATGAGGAAAAATTGAAGTAGCACCATTTTCCTAACCAGGACATATAAAGTATTTTTTATGATGTCCCTCCTTATAACCCCTGGAGCAACTAGGGGAGACGTTACTAGTGACTTGCATATATAAAATACGGTAGTTTAAAACTATAACCGCCCAATCTAGTGCTGCCGATGGCCATCCCCCATAACCACCTGTGCGGCCAACCCCTAGAACCACTCAACCTCATGCCGTGCTGAGCAGTGGTTTCCTCAGGGCCTAACCTGCAGCCAACCCCTATACCCACCCAAACCCAGGCTGTGTATGGCCTTTGATGATCCACAGTGGAAATGGCAGCAGGTCTGCAAGCCCCTCCTCCCCCACCCAATCTTGGACCGGGGGACCCCATCCAGAGGGCCAGCCTAAATACTTTTTTTTAAGGGAGCCACGTGGCTCCCCCCTCCCCAGGGTCAATCTTGGCCCTGGGGACCCCATCCTCCAGGGCATAGTCATGTGACCTTGGTGCCCCCAGGGCACACAGTCAAAATTTTGGGGACCATGGGGGGAGCTTTAAGACCCCCATGGTCCCAGCTGGATCCCTACTTCCAGTGGGAGCCGGCATTAATGTCACAGAGAGGGAGCTGTAAAAGCAGCTTCCTCTCTGTGAGAGCAATTTCCTCTGTTTCCCTACCTGCCTCTCTGCAGGCAAGGAAACAGAGCAAATCTCTGCTTGCATGAAGTGAGAGCTGTCAGCTCCTACCAAGTCACAGCAAACAATAATGTCCTAGGGGTGGGCTCCCAGGGCCACCATTGGCTACCTGTTGGGGGGTGGAGCTGTGTGCCCCTCTCAAACTTCAGTAGCCCCAGGGAGTGGGTGGTCCCTGACCACAAAGGTCTGCTATGCACCCCCTATTACTTTTAAAATTATCCCCACAGAGGTGGCACCTCCTGGAGCTGTGGGGGGGGTGGCCCCCCATTAGATCTGTTTAAAGCCCTGGGGAGATGGCAGTCCCTGGGGTTGCTGGGGGACTCAGTGCCCCCACTCATTACATTAATTTTAAGGCCTGGGGAGGTGGCATTCCCCAGGGCTAGGAGGGGCCAGGCGGGCCCTGTTTCTATTGATCAAAGCCCTGGGGTACTGGCAGTCCCTAGGGCTGTTGAGGGCCAGGTGGCCTCCACACGTTTGATTTATTGAAAGATTATTAAAACAGCTCCCTCAATGTGAGAGCAGATTCCTCTAATTCCCTACCTGCATTGCCACTAGAGAGAGACAGAGGAAATCTCAGTTTGCGTGAAGTGAGAGCTGTTTGTTCGCAAGTCACGGTAAACAGGAATGTCCCTGGGGAGAGCATTCGGGAACTTAGAAGAAGTCGGCCCTGGGGTGGCGGTCCACAGGGACACAATTGGCTGCATGAGGGGGGCCACGTGGCTTCCTTCAATCATCAGTAGCTCTGGGGAAGTGGTGATCCCGGGGCTCAGGGGTCTGCAACGGACCCCCTATTTCTTTTAGAATTAGGCCTGGGGAGGTGGCAGTCTCCAGGGCTGTGAAGGGGCTGGGTGCCGAGGTGTTATATTTGTTGGAAGCCCTAGGGAGGTGATGGTCCCTAGGGCTGCGGGCAGGGTCAAGCAGCCCCCCTGTTAGATTACTTTAAAGCCCTGGGGAGGTGGAGGTCCCTAGGGCTGTGGCGGGGGCCACGTGGCCCCCAGTATTTCATAATGGTAATGCCCCCAGGAGTTGGCCTACCCAGAGGCTGTAGTTAAGCAACCACAGGGGCAGTTCCTGACAAAACATTTTTTTTAAATGCTTATTTGCTCTGGTGGGGTCCCAGGGTGTCCCTGCCCTGGGAACTTTTTTGTTCTTTTTTATGTTTTTTTCTGGGATTCTGCTGAAGCCGAGTCCCAACATGGCTGCCAACACTTTCTTGTTGAAGTGTTGGCAGTCAATTAGATCTCAGACCAAGATCAGGAGGGTTTGCAAACCCTTTGCATCCCTATATATAAACATTTGCTTTTCATTTAATTACCCATAAACTAATGAACAGATATACACTAAATCACAAAACAGACGCTTTCTGGACCAAGGGCTACC
Organism: Pleurodeles waltl; assembly: GCF_031143425.1. Classification (NCBI taxonomy): domain Eukaryota; kingdom Metazoa; phylum Chordata; class Amphibia; order Caudata; family Salamandridae; genus Pleurodeles; species Pleurodeles waltl. The sequence continues at coordinate 268,226,502 of NC_090440.1, forward strand.
ATTCTGTCAAATTTGAAGTAATTCCATCCAGTGGTTTGGGCTGTAGATCTGCCCAAAATCCCTATGGAAATTTACATTGGAAACAAACCATTTTTGACCTCCTTTTTTCTTGGTCCCCACTTGACGGATCATCCCAAAACTTTCCAGACAGCGGCTGACGTGGCTGTCAAATTTTTGGGAAATTTTCGTGAAGATTTGTCAAGGGGCGCCAAAGATATAGGAAAGTAAAACAATTATTTTTGTTTAGAAACTAGGTCCTAACTATAACTACCTAGTGGTGACCGCCACTGTATGTGTATATATATATATATATACATATATATAAAAACATATATATATGTATATGTTACCTAGTGGCGGTTGCCACTAGGCAGTTATAGTTAGACCTAGTTTCTTTAGAAAAGGTGTTTTGAATGCTATAATTTCACTGGTTGTCGGTAATAAGGACCTAGTTTCAATAGGAGAAGTGTTTTCTGCTTTGCCTTTAACTTTGGTGCTGTTTAACGAATCATCACAAAATTTTCAAAACTAATATGCCAATAAGTTCAGCTGTTGTATTGGAAGATTGGGGTGACTCATCAAGCAAGGGGCGAGAAAAATGGGAGGTCCCAAAATGCGTTTTCCCCTTGCAATTTCCCATAGGGATTTTTGTGATTTGGTGTAAATCTGTGCAGTAGTTTCAGAGATATTTAAAGTGAAAAATACATATATCTAGGGACACAGTTCCTCCACAGATCCCACAAATCTCAAGCTGAGATCTGATTGGCTGCCAATACTTCAACCAGGAAGTATTGACAGCCATTTTGGAACTCATACTGAGCCAAGTCCCCCCACCAAAAAAATGCTAAAAATAAAGAAACGGGAGCAGGGTAGGATTACCATGATGCCCTAAGCCTGGGGATGGGGTCCCACAGGGAACCCGTCTGGGCCAAAAAGTACTTTTCTTTAATGTTGTTGTGAAATCACAGAGGATCTGTGAATCTTGCAAAAACATTTAAAAGAACAAGTGAAATCCCCCACGCTTTTATAAAGTTTAGCCCCCGGGTGGACCAGGTTCCAGGGGCCTATAAAAGTATATATTTTGAGGAGAGGTGCATGTGGCCCCCCTTTCCATGGCAGATCTTTGCCACTGGGACTACCACCTCCCACGGGCAGGCCTATTGTAGATTTTATTGAGGGGGGGGGGCATGTGGCACACTTCCTAAGGCCCTTAAGGGCCCTGAGGACCGCCACCTCCCCTGGGCTTATTGAAGAAATTGGAGGGGAGCACATGGACTTCACCTTAAAATTATTATCATTTGTATACCTCCATACACAATGTTCTCAACTTCCTAGCCCCACTGCAATAACTATTACTCACACCGTTGTGATGCACTGCTTATACCCTTTTATGTTACATAATTTCTACTATGTGAAACTATAGCATTCATAACAACACTTATGACATCACAAATGACATAATTTGTGAGAACACTGCATCATCGAGTGGTCCATTATAGTTAATGTACTGTGGCTAGCGAGTTCAGAAAAGTGTGTATGGAGATGCGAAAGTGATAGTAATTTGAAGGTGGTGTGTAAATTATAAATTTAATGTGTAACTACAACTTTAACATGTCTAATGTGTGTGTAGTTTGTATAGAAAGAATAAACTAACTTTTGCTAAATATAATTAACTTTAAACCTTTGTGTTTTCATTGAATATCTATCTATCTATCTATCTATCTATCTATCTATCTATCTATCTATCTATCTATCTATCTATCTATCTATCTATCTGTCTATCTATCTAACTATCTATCTATCTATCTATCTATCTATCTATCTATCTACATCTGAGAAAGAGATTGATATAGAGGTATGGTGAGATATAGCATTAGTATCTTACCTTACATTAAACAACTGATGAAAACAAAGGTTAAAGTGACTGTTAGACCTGTCAGCCATAGGATGGGCGTCACCCAACCCTTTTGCTTTTACCCACTCCATTTTGTTGGCCTTAGGACTCTATGTACTTTACCACTGCTAACTAGTGCTAAAGTGTTTGTGCTCTTTCCCCTAAACACTATAGAATTAGCTTGCACCCAATTGCCAAATTTATTTTACTTGTAGGTTCCTAGTAAAGTGGAGCCCGATGTACCCAGGACCTGTCAAATAAATTCTACTAGTGGACCTGCAGCACTGATTGCCCTGTAAAACATGTCATAGGGCTGCCATTGCAGCCTGTGTCTACAGTTTTATATAGTCATTTTTGCCTGGCAAAATAAACCTTTTGAAAGGTCCAACTATCTTTTTAAGTATATAGATCACCCATAGGGTGAGCCCTAAACAGCCCAGAGGGCAGAATGCAGTGCATTTAAAACATGGGACATGTACAGTTAAGTTTTACATGTCCAAGTAGTGAAAAACTCTTATATTTGTTTTTCACTACTGTAAGGCCTACCTCTGCTATTGGGTTCCCCATTACATTTAAGAAGTGATATCTTTCATGTGGAAGCAGGTAGATAGTTCAAGTTGGTGTCTAAAGAATTGTAATTAAAAGCTTTCTTTACTGGTAAAGTCAGATTTTAAGTCACAATTTTGCACCTGCAGCCTGTCCCTGGGCTACAATGGCTATTTATAGCTAGCAGTTGGCCTTCAGGTATTGTTCCCAAACAGTAAGATAGGTGTTGGAAGGATGGCACACTCAGACCAATCACGGAATAGGAGCTGTCACTTTCCAGACTTCCACATCACAAGGCTCTGCCTGAACACACTCACAAAGTATTTGTCACTAGTCTTTTGTATCCCCAGACAAGCTGGGGCCAGGGATTGGAGGAAGGAGATGCCTGACACCTCAGGGGGTGGAAAACTCCAGAACCATCTTCTACTTCAAAGTGGGCAACATGCAGAAATATTGGGCCCTTAGATCTAACTCTTCAGTACACATCTGGATCAGTGGAAGTCTCAGAAGAAGGACTGTGGTGCTGCCTTGCTTTAAAAAGGCCTGCAAATCTGCTGGCATGTAGTGCTGATGTGCTGCCCCCTGCCTGGGTGAGAAGGACTAAACATGCATTTTAAACTAACAGACTGACTCCCAGGGATACTTGTCTGGCCTCGTCAGAGCCTCAGGGAAAGAACAGAGCCCAACGATCTTGTACAGTCTTGCACCGAGAACCAAGAATCTGCTGTGAGTCCTGCCCTCCCAATGGTTATACCCGAAGTCATTCTCAATCCAAATAGACCATAAAATAACTCTCTAATTTAGTTGTCATTGATTTTGTATCCTGTCAGTTGGGGTGAGATTGGCAGGATGAATGGGGGAGTTTGTACACTATACTTGATTAGAGTTGCTATATGTATATTTCAAAACATTTTGTGGCACTGTAGTGAGAGGTTATTATGTTCTGATTTATGAAAGAAGGTGACCCGGTACCTTTTCCATCTGTAATAATTTATCATTGGGTCTATAGACTACTCGTTCAAAAGTGGCAACCTCATACTTGTCTAAAGAAGCATGATAGTTGTCATGTCTACTCTCAAAGCAGTAGGGAATGATCAGCTTTATGATTGTGAGAAACCTGGCAAAGATAAGGCTTAATTCAAGAAAACTATTCTAGCCATCACAGGTGTCTGTGTCAGAAGGTTTTGTCCCTTCTGATTACAGACTAGATGACAATAAGTAGTAAAAGAAGGGTAGTCCCATAAATGATGCACTACATGACTGTCTTGTTCATTGAATCACTACAATTTTTTTGTTTGAGCTGTGAGTTTTGCCTTGAGTTACTTTGGCAGTGACCCAGGCCAGCAATGTAAAAACTTGAAAAAGCTATACTTCATGTGAGATTTCCTAATCCCCTTGTTATAGATTTGCAACATTTCTTCACATTCTCCTTAATTGAATTGGGTTCTTAGTCTATCCTTCCACGGGTGTTGTAAAGTGGTTGAGGTGTCATCTGAAAGCGACTAGTAATGTTTCTCCAAATAGGCACTTGTGAGGGTATGGCCATATCCGTGTTTAAGAGTTTGTGACCTTTTCAGTCTTGATCTAACTCTGTTTGGTAGATTCCCATGCATGTCATTGACCTAAAAATGCATCCCTATTCTGCTCTGACATACTCTTTTTCGATGTCTAATGAAAAGAGAACATTTTTGTGTATGACATTTTGAACTTGCCATATTTTATGTGCTAGAGAACCTAAGTGACTTGGTGAAGAGCGTCCTGCCACAAAACCTACCTGTGCAGGATGAATCAAGGAGGGGATGAGCTTTTTCAAGTGATTTACAAGGCTCTTGGCGAAGATCTTTACATCATTATTTATGAGTAAAATTGGTCTATAACTTGAGCATTTTAAAGGGTCTTTCTGCAGCACAGTGATCACAGAATTTCTAGCTCTACCAATCCCTATAGTGGCCAATTTCTGATGCTTCATTAAAGACCTGTATCATTAGTGGTACAATCATAGTCTTAGTTGCTTAGAAGAATTTACTGGGAAGCTATCCTCTTCTGCTACTTTATTAGTAGCCATTTTATTTACATCATCTACTATTTCCTTCTCAGAAATGACTCCCCTCTAAAATATCTGCTGAGTCTGTTAATACTTGTGGTATTTATAAGTCCTGGAAAAAGGATTTTTCCTTTTCAGAGACAGATTGCGTGTCTGTGTAGATAGAGTCTCATAGCAGTTTTGAAACTCTTTTGTTATTTCAGTCAGGTGGTTTATGAATTTCTTACCAGCATTACAGTGAGGTGGATTTGTTTCTACTTTTCAGAAGTTGTTATGCAAGTAAATGGTCTGCCTTTTCAGCTCTTCTGTAATGTCTTTGCCAAAGGCAAGACAGCGTTTTTCTACTTCTGACACGTGACTATCTTTTAGTTCTGTTTTTCCTTGCAGAAAAGGCTGTAATTCAGTATGTGAATGAGCTGTTGTGAACTGTTTTTTCTACATGAGTTCTTTCCTCTGCTATGTTTCTTTGTCATCCCTGTGTCTCTCATCAGAAAGCCTCTGATGCTAGCCTCGCCTGCCACCCATAGTGTTTGGGCAGATGTCACTGTATCTTTCTTGCTTTGAAGATATAGTTGAAGGTGAGAGCATGGCCTTTTGTATATTTATGTTCAGTTGAATCGCAATAAGATCATGATCCAAATCCCCTTTGAGGTGAATGTGTCATCTCTTTCTTTTGAGTGAAGTAGTCAATGTGATTTTATTAGAGCATCATTTTGAATCATGTCTGTTAAAGCGGCTTTGTCTTATTCGTGATATGTCAGGGGTATCTGTTCTGTCCATAATGGGGTCTATCAAAACATTCTAGTCCCCTGTAAGAGTACCTTAACACTTCCAAAGGGCATGAGAAGTCTTCGTGTCATTAGGACGTCTTGGGCCCACTCTGGTACTCCATCTTAGCTTAATTTTACATTTAACAGATTTTATGCTGACATAGTGCTTGCACAATAATATTTTGAGGAGCTGCTGTACATGTTGCTCGTTTTCTGAAAACCTTTTCTGCTATGTAATCTATACGCTCTGTTCAAGGCTCAGAACACAGAACTATAGATCCTACTGCTTGTGTTGCCCATTTGGAGATAGCTTCTAACATCTAGACGTACCACTGCATCAAAGCTGTGCTCCAACACAGTGTGGTTTTCATTATATAAATGGTACACTGCCCTGCAAGTTTAGAGGAGCACTCTAGCAATTACTGACCTGGAACTAATTCTGTGTTCAATGTGTAGCTCTGGTGGCACAGATCTTCTATCTTGTAGGGAAGGATTGCCAGGTCCACTCCAGACTAGCTCCCTGGCTCAGCTCTTCAGGTACGAGGGTCACAGGATATCCACCCATATCAGGCAGAGGGTACGCCCACTAAGCCCTGGGAGTGTAGGTAGCAATAGGTAGGAAGATATAGATCTAAGATTACCATGGTAGTACTGTTAATTATTTTGCCATATTAGTAATGTTGGTTACAATACTTGGTTTCAGCTGCCTAAATGTATGCAAGAATACGATTATTTCAATAAATGCTTCAAAACCTTTTTTCAAATCTTTCTTGCGTTTATCCTGGGAATGCATGAGTAAAACATGGAAAGGGTAAGATCTGTTTCCACCACTTCCTTGGAAGTCACTGTGTTATGTTCAAGTTTGCTGAAATCACGTTACCCTGAGAAGGTTGGGGATTCAGGTGAGGAACTGTGAGCTAGCTAGGAAATGAATCAACAGCTCCCAATGGTGTAGACAGACTAAGGGGGTCATTCTGACCTCGGCAGTAAAAGGTGCTTACCGCCGGTCAGAAGACCGCCATAACACCGCCGCGGTCGCGGTAAACCGCCACGGTCATTCTGACCCGCAACTGGCAAACCACCAAAAACCCGACATCAACAAAAGTCCGCCACAGCAACGGCCAGCGAAAAACTGGCAATGACCAAACCTCCACCGTCACGCCAACAGAAATATGCCCATGCCATTCCGACCCACAAATCCCCGCAGCGGTCTTTCAACCGCGGTATTCCATTGGCGGTACACACCGCCGCAGCCAAAATACACACACCTTTACAAAACACTACCACATTGGACAATTCAAAATACACATACCTGAGACACATACACACCACTCCCACACACCCAATTACATATAAAACACACACCCACATCACCCACAAACCCTTACGACCACAATTGCGACTGAAGGACAGAGAGAGACAGCACAGCATAGAGTAGACCATCACACAGAGGCAAATCACAACATCACCCACACAATATCAACGCACAAAACACCATACACCACCACACTCACCACACTCTACAACACATACACCACCCCTCACCTCATCCACACCACCCCATGGCACCCCAAAGACACCCCAGGTTCTCTGACGTCGAACTCAGGGTCATGGTGGAGGAAAGAGTTCGGGTAGAGCCCCAGCTCTTCGGGGCACAGGTGCAGCACACCACCATTGCCAGGAAGATGGAGCTATGGAGCAGAATAGTGGACAGGGTCAACGCTGTGGGACAGCATCCACAAAATCGGGACGACATCAGGAAGCGGTGGAACGACCTACGGGGGAAGGTGCCATGGTATCAAGGCACAACATTGCGGTAAAGCGGACTGGCGGCGGACCCCCACCTACTCCCCCAGAATTCACAGCATGGGAGGAGGAAGTCTTGCACATCCTGCATCCTGAGGGCCTCGCAGGAGTAGGCGGAGGAATGGACTCTGGTAAGTCAAATCTTCACTACTTCTTTCCCCCCACCCCACCTGCATGCCAAATCATACCCCCACCCTCACCCCCACCCCCATCACACCAACTCCTTGCAAATGGCTCACTATCACAACCCACCCATCCCAAAACCTAGCCCTGCATGCCTCCCCAAAGCATGGACACCCATCACCAAAGCATGCCCACTGCACATACCCATCTCCCCCACAAGCCGCCGTCACAAAAGCCCCCACAAGTGAATGCCAGCACTGGGGTACACGGCCACCCACCCATTACACGAAATGTCACACACAGAAGCAATAACCATACTCTAATACCCCTGCAGGACCCGAACGCCACCACACCGCCCAGGAGGGTCCAGAGATGTCCATCCCACCCCCAGAAGAGGCCCCCAGTGATGACAGCAGTTCTGTCTCCCTGGACCCAGATGACCAGCCCGGCCCATCGGGGACCTCGGGACAGTCGGTTCCCCACAGACAGCCACAGGCTACAGCAGACCTAACCCCCTCTGGGAACACCAGCACAGCTCCCACCCAGCGGGCCCATGCCTCTGTCTCCAGGACACGTCAATCAGCGGTGTGTCCACCACTACAGGGCACCCAGGTTGACCCACCACCCCAACAACAACAGGGACCTGGGGGCAGTGGTAGTGGGCACACGGTCCAGGGGACAGAGGCCCAGGGAAACAGGGGAACTGGGAGGGCTGCTGTGCGACAGGAGGGGGACAGGCCCAGGGAACCGACTCTCAAAGAGGCCCTCTCCTCCATCATGGGAGCACACCACCACTCCCAGGAGACGATGGCGACGGTACTGGCCAGGTTCCAGGAGATCCAGGTACTGCAGGAGGAACAGTACATGGGGTTCAGAGAGGAACTGAGAAACATTAGTTCCGCAATGGGGACCATCATTGTGGCCCTTAACCAGATAGTCACCACATTGCGGGACCATGTGGCACCACAAAGGGCCCCTGTCACTAGCATGGACCAGGAACAGCCTACCACCTCCGCTGGCGCTAGTGGACAGGAGACCCCCACACAACGACAGGCCACCAGAACCCCACCTCCTGCAGAAGAAGAACCACCCCGCAAGCGCTACCTGAGATCTCACAAGAAGACAGAGTAGGATGCCAAAACCCCCGCCAGCAAACGATACCCCCTGATGTCATCCCACTGTCCCACATTGTCACCCTGTCCAAACTTAAACTGCCCCTGCTCCATCCTTCCACAGGCATATGGACAATGCACCTGTGAGACTGAAAACTGGACTCTGCCATGGACATTACTCCACCATCACCCATCACCGTTTTACAATCATGTCCCTAAATTTAGCACTTTAATAAAATCACTTATTGCACTTAAAAAATCTGGAGTCTGCTTGTATTTTGAACAAATGTATTAGACATAACGTTGCCAAAATGTTCAGTTACATTGTGATGACAACATACCACTGTCACACAGCTGTAGTCCATGGGCAACAAAGCAGAGGTCACGCAGTGGGGCCCACAGCTCTGAAAACGGAAGGGAAAGTCACAACTCAGTTAACAGGAACTGGGGGGAAACACAGACAGTAGAGAGGCAGGAGACTTTAAGTAAATGTAAAATGGCGGGGTTGATTCGTACCTGTGTGCTACTGAAAATACTGTTGTATCACTGTGTCCCTGTTGTCTGTGTCGTCCCCGTCGTCTTCCTCTCTTCACTCTCCACAGGCTCCACAGCTGCTACAACACCACCATCTGGACCATCCTCCTGCAGAAAAGGCACCTGGCGTCGCAAAGCCAGGTTGTGAAGCATACAGCAGGCCACGATGATCTGGCGCACCTTCTTTGGTGAGTACATTAGGGATCCACCAGTCATATGCAGGCACCTAAACCTGGCCTTCAGTAGGCCATAGGTCCGCTCGATCACCCTCCTAGTACGGCCATGGGCCTCATTGTACCGTTCCTCTGCCCTTGTCCTGGGATTCCTCACTGGGGTCAGTAGCCACGACAGTTTGGGGTAACCAGAGTCACCAATTAGCCACACACGGTGTCTCTGTAGCTGTTCCATCAAATAAGGGATGATGCTATTTCGCATGATGTACGCGTCATGCACTGACCCAGGGAACTTGGCATTTACATGGGAGATGTACTGGTCAGCCAAACAGATCACCTGGACATTCATTGAATGATAACTTTTTCTGTTCCTGTACACCTGCTCACTTTCACTGGGGGGAACCAAAGCCACATGTGTCCCATCAATGGCACCAATGATGTTGGGGATATGGCCAAGGGCATAGAAATCACCCTTCACTGTAGCCAAATCGCCCACCTCAGGGAAAACAATGTAGCTCCGCATGTATTTCATCAGGGCAGACAACACTCTGGACAAAACCTTAGAAAACATAGGCTGAGACATCCCTGATGAAATGGCCACTGTTGTTTGGAATGATCCACTTGCCAAAAAATGGAGTACTGACAGAACCTGCACCAGAGGGGGAATCCCTGTGGGTTGGCGAATGGGGGACATCAGGTCTGGCTCCAGCTGGGCACACAGTTCCTGCATAGTGGCTCGGTCAATTCTGTATGTCAGTATGACATGCCTTTCTTCCATTGTCGACAGGTCCACCATCGCTCTGTACATGGGAACATTCCTCCATCTCCTCGCAAGTCCCAGCGGACGGTGCCTAGGAAGGACAACATGGAGCACAGAGTCAAGCAACCCACAGGTACGTAACCACAGCTTGCACAGAACATGATTCGCTATGCATTGAATGGCTTGTATGAGTGGCAATGCAAGGCCTAGGCATGTGTGACGCAGTAGAAATTAAGCCATGTGGGCCCTTGAAATGGCAGCTGCCTGACCTGTGAAGTGTGACAATGGGATGTGAGGTCAATGCGCTGGCGTGGCACACCGTGGCGGTAGGCGGTTGAAGACCGCGGCGCAAAGCAGCATTGGTTAACATTGAACCCTATGGGTCTCAGGAGCCAATGACGATGTGCACCGGTGGTCGCGGTACGCACCGCCGCGGGCGTGACCGCCATCTTCTATCTGCTTAATCACTCGAGACCTGATCATCCACAGGAGAGGACCTATACTGCAAGTGCTGCTGTGACCTCGGTCTGGAAGATACAATGGCTGCTGCGACTGGGGAAAGGGCCCCTGCCTTCACATCTGAGGAATTGGAGAAACTTGTTGATGGGGTTCTCCCCCACTATGCGCTACTCTACGGTCCTCCAGACCAACAGGTAAGTACACTGGGACCTTGCTTTGTGGGCAATGCCTGTGTTGAGTGGGGTGGATGAAAAATGGTGGGGAGGGGAGCGAATGAGGCATGCATCGCACGACAGATGAGAGCATGTGCCATATGGCAAGGTTGGGGAGGGGGGCCACTCACATCGACCATGCAGAAAATGATGATATTTATTTTCCCACCCTGTCCATGTCACATAGGTCAGCGCCCATCAGAAGATCGACATTTGGCGTGCCATCGCCAAGGACGTCCGGACCCTGGGGGTCCACAACAGACGGGGCACCCACTGCCGCAAGAGGTGGGAGGACATCCGCCGCGGGAGCAGGAAGACCGCGGAGGCTCTGCTGGGGATGGCCTGCCAACGTAGGAGGGGTGGCTCCCGTCAATTGACCCCCCTGATGTCCCGGATCCTGGCAGTGGCCTACCCCGATTTGGATGGGCGCGTGAGGACATCACAGCAGACACAAGGGGGTGAGTACCAGCACATTCTGCTATGTTAGCGCACAGTGGAGGTGTCTGGGTGGGGGAGGAGGGCTGTGGGTATCTCTAGGACAGGGCGACTTCTGTAGGCTGGTCCCCTCCGTAAGGCATGGCCCTGTGCCCCCGCCCCCCACCTCTGTAGGGTGCTAAGTACAGCTATCCATGGCCGGGGTCACCTATGTGTGCAGTTGTCGTCCATAGGCTTGTAGGCCAAGTCACAATAATTGAGTAGTGTACACCGAGTGCGCGGCGTAGTGCAGGGGGCTTCTGTGTCTGTCCTCTCCGCCAACGGTGTCGCCAATGCATGCACTCAACATGTCATTTTTCTCCCCCCCCCCTTTTTTGTGGTCTTCCTGTTCATGTGTGCATTAGCATCATCAGGCGGAGGAGAAGTGGCATCGGAGCACGAGGGAGCTGCATCTCACATGGCCCCGGAGGGCCATGCAACCGACTCCGAGTTCACCAGTGAGACGGAGGGCGAGGGGAGCTCCACAACCGGGACCCGTGGAGACATCAGCGACACAGACACGTCCTCGGAAGGGAGCTCCCTTGTGGTGGCAGCAACATCTGTGCCCACTGCTACAACAGGTACAGCCGCCACCCCGCGCACCAGCTCCGCCCTCCAAGCAGCCCCTCAGCGTTCGCCCCGTGCCCGCTCGGCCAGGAAGGCGGGCATCTCCTTCGCCCCAGGCACCTCAGGCCCTGCCCCAGTTACCCCTGCTGCCCTCAGTGAGGAGATCATTGACCTCCTCCAGACGCTCATTGTTGGGCAGTCTGCCCTTTTGAATGCCATCCAGGGTGTAGAAAGGGAGGTGCACAGGAGCAATGCATACCTGGAGGGCATTAATTCGGGTCAGGCTGCCCATCAGCGATCGTTCAACGCTCTGGCCTCAGCAATGACGGCAGCCATTGTCCCTGTCTCCTGCCTCCCCCCTCCAATTTCCTCATCCCAGTGCCACTCCCCTGTTCCTCTGCCTATCCCAGCCACACCTACAGACCAGCCTGCACACACATCAACACCCAAGGGCAGCTCATCCAGACATAAGCACCACAGATCACACATGCATTCACACATGCAACATCCACATGCAGACATGCCAACAGCCACTGCCTCCTCTGTGTCCCCCTCCTCCTCGTCTCCCTCCTCCCTCCCTGTGACGTCTCCACTCACACCTGCATGCACACCACCATCAGCCAGTACGTCCATCACCAGCACACCCACCAGAACACTCCGCACACGTGCAGTCACCACCCCCACTGCCATTTACACATCCCCTGTGTCCTCTCCCAGTGTGTCTGTCACCCCCTCTTCCAAACCACACAAACGCAGGCAGCCACCCACCCAACAGCCATCCACCTCACGACCGCCTCCGTCACAAGCACCTGCACCCAAAGACAGCACACTTGACTCTCCTACAACCACATCCTCTTCCTCCACTCCCATACCCACTGCACCTACCCTTCCCACTGCTCCTAAAAAGTTTTTCCTCTCCAAACTGAACCTCTTTGCATCACCTGACCCACCCCCTCCATCTCGTAAGAGTCCAAACAGCACCTCAGCCACCACAAGCCCTGCACCTACAAGGACCATAGTCTAGGGCTATTGGAGTCCACCAGCTAGGGCAGCAACATCGGCCAGCAGCAAGGGGACAGCCAGCCCACCCCCTGGGAAAAAAACTAAAAAAGGGAAGGGCCGGCGCGAGAGGCCAGAGACGGCAGCCCCCAAAGGCACTACCCTGGCACCGTTACCTGGCACATACACAAAGGGAGGCAAGGGCCCCAGAGAATTGGCGAAGGAGGGCAGCAGGGCGGACATTTCCGGCAGCAGGCGAGCTGCCCAGGAGGGCCCCACCAGCCCCATTTCGGGTGTGAAGGACGACACCCACGGGCCCAGGACTCCAGCACAGGAGGGCCCCACAAGCGAAAGGTCGGATGGCGACTGAGCGGAAAATATTGGCCCGATGTGGTTCCCTGTGAACACATGTCAAGCACCGCTGAACAGGGCCCCGCCGTGACAAGCACCGCCGAACAGGGCCCCGCCGTGAAAAGCACTGCCGAACAGGGCCCCGCCGTGACAAGCACCGTCGAACAGGGCCCCGCCGTGACAAGCACCGCTGAACAGGGCCCTGCCTGTCAAGCACCGCTTCGCTGGGCCCTTCATCTCAAGCACCGCTCTGCTGGGCCCTTCCTGTCAAGCACCGCTCCGCTGGTCCCTTCATCTCAAGCACCGCTCCGCTGGGCCCTTCATCTCAAGCACCGCTCCGCTGGGCCCTTCATCTCAAGCACCACTCCGCTGGGCCCTTCCTGTCAAGCACCGCTCCGCTGGGCCCTTCATCTCAAGCACCGCTCCGCTGGGCCCTTCCTGCCAAGCACTGCTCCGCTGGGCCCTTCATCTCAAGCACCGCTCCGCTGGGCCCTTCCTGTCAAGCACCGCTCCGCTGGGGCCTTCCTGTCAAGCACCGCTCCGCTGGGCCCTTCATCTCAAGCACCGCTCCGCTGGGCCCTTCATCTCAAGCACCGCTCCGCTGGGCCCTTCATCTCAAGCACCGCTCCGCTGGGCCCTTCCTGTCAAGCATCGCTGGCCCAATGGCAGGGCCGGATCTGTGTCGGCCAGGGCTTCACGAAGCACTCTGGGCACCATGCCTCCTCCAGAACCAGTGGAGTCTGTAATCCACTTGATGGACTGTGGCTTTGCACTCCCCAGGATGGATCAGTGGGCAAGCCACCCACTGTAGAGACTTGAGAGACTGTGGCTTTGCACTCCCCAGGATGGTACAGTGGGCAACCCACCCACTGTGGAGACTTGTGAGACTGTGGCTTTGCACTCCCCAGGATGGTACAGTGGCCATGGAGGCCCCTCGTGGATCTGGCGTCGTGGACTCAACTGGCTGAGGTGCCCCCCTTCCCCCTGAGGTGCCTGTAGTTTTACTATCTGATGCCCCTGCAGTGTTCTCTCCAATGGAATCGGGTCTCGTGGGTGGGCTTTGCCCATGTGTTTAGGCCCATTGGCCCACGAACAATGGGTGATAGCCAATATGGCCCGGACTTTTGACCTATGTATATATTGTTCATGATGTAATATATTTTATTTATATATTTCATATTTCACTTAACTTCAATTATACTATAATATACTTCATTTTTAATGATCATTTTATTTTGTCTTTGCATTCTTCCTGGGGGGTTGGGGGGTGTCACTCTGACTTGGTGCTCTGCATTGATGTGTGTGTTGTAGTGGGTGAGGGTGGGGGTGGGTGTGTGGAGTATGTGTGTCCCCGTAATTTTTTGCCTCCCCCCTCCCCTGTGTCGTAGGTGCAGTACTCACCGTTGTCTTCTGCGCCGGCGTTCGTGCTCCTGGTAGAGGAGCAGGTAGACAATAGCTGGTAGGATGTGTAGTTCGGATTTCATGCTGTCCAGATTCCTCGTGGAGTGTGTAGAGGTGAGCGTTTTCCCGTTCGAAGTCTGTTTCCGCCGTGTTTTTATCGGCGGGGCTCCCGCCCCGGAAAAGGTGGCGGATTGGTGAGTTGTGATAGGGTGGGCGGTACATTGTCTGCTGCCTGTCTGTTGGCGGTGACCGCCGCGCTGCTTGTCTGTACCGCCGTGGCGGTCGGAGTGTTAAAGTGGCGGGCTGTGTTGGCGGTTCCTGCCAGGGTCGGAATTCCATTTTTTTGGCCGCCTGCCTGTTTGCGGGTTGGCCGCCGCTTTTACACCGACCGCCAGGGTTGGAATGACCCCCTAAGTCCTCTCGCCCTGAAGTTATGGCACCCTATTACACAGTCCTACCTTGGATTTGTGAATTATATAATTTAGGTTATGGATCTCAAGTTAAGAGGAAGTTCAAATATTTTCTGTTTAATGTGTTGGGATGTAAGTTTGTCAGAAAGAAGGGGTTGAAAATATAAAGGTGTCCCGGATAGAAACCATAGGGTTTTTCTGGGTTTCTATTAGGACATGATGTTGGTGTTTTTGAGTATGTATGATATTAAAGTATAAGAAAGCAGTAGCAGGCATAGATTGTGATGAGTGTGTAGTATTAATAGGAAGAAAATGTGCCAAATGGCACTGCTGAATTGTCCTTCAAACTTTAAATTGAAGGAGTCAAGACTCTTAGGAAATGCAGTAACCATTTACAGAATATGCTGACAATTCAATAGATAATTATACCAGTAAGGGGAAATAATACAACCAGCATATTTAAGAAATGTATATAATAAAATATGAACACATTACATAATCATAATAATGAGTCTCTTTAGTACAACTAAGGGATTGCATCATGAGTTGTTTTCATTTTAATGATGGCAATTGTTTATGTTTGTAGTTTCAAGTGTCAGGGAAATATAAGTCTTTCATTGTCAGATATCTTGAGATGTCGCACTTTTCAGAAATCTTAATTTTTATTACGGGTGGGTGATATATTATTTTCTGCCGACCGACTTGGCGGAGCTTTGGCCATGCCACATTTCGCTAGCATTGTGGAATACTGGCCAAAACCTGCCAAACGCACCTTTGTAGAATTCATAATGGGCTTGTGAATGGTAATTTGGTGAGAGTGAGCAAGATCTGACATTTCCCAGCACAATTTTGGCCACTTGGAGGGTACCTGGTGACATTTCTTCAAAGCAGGCAGTTGCAGGAGGTCGCAAACATTCATGATCAGAAAGCTGCTGCTCAAATAGAAAATCTACTGGAGCAGCAGCAAAATCATCTTTAGAACCTATGCCCTCTAGCGCCACAATGGTGAACAATCAGTGTAGAATGAGCTCCTGATGTAAATCACAGCGTGAGCAGTGGACTGTGCCTAATTATGCTAGCTTGCAGAATTCTACGGAATCCTGCAACGCTTTCTTGTAACTCCATGGAATTCTGCTGAGTTAAAAGCTGCAAATTTCACCTGGACCTAATTGTTATCCATATGTCTTTAGAAAATCTTTAGCAATATCTGGACTTACCTCGATACTGAGTAGTTTTCCCGGTAGCACGTTTCTTGGTAAATTAACATCTTTATGTTACTTTTTCCCAGTGGAATCTTTCTGCTTGACCTGCATTCTCCTTGCTATTTGGAATATCTGACATTATGTGAGTTGCAGTTACTGTAGAAGGTTGTGCTCTCATATGATGGTTTCTAATTCATCTAGATCTCCCTATATCCTCCAGTTCATCTTATTCTCTTGTGCATCCATCAGTCATAAAAATCATCTTGGTGGAATGTAAGAAACCGTCCTTAATGTATTTTTCCATAATCACGGTTGGAGTGCTAAAACCTTTGTTCATTTAGTATTCGGGTCCAATGAGAAATCTCATGCGAAATAAACTTGGTTATTCCTATATTGAGAAAAGTCATGTTTTCTCACTGTCATTATGATTTCTGTAGCTTGTTGCAGAGGCTGGACAGTGAAGGTGCCAAGGTAAGAAGGCACTTAATGTGCTCTCTGGAATACCAGGGAAGGGTTAAAAGGAATGTTAAGTGTTTGCTTATTACGGTACATAGAAAAATTATATAATCATCTTTTTCCACTAGTTCAGGGATCCAATTAGTGTCACATCATCCCTCTGGCTCCGATCTATCAAATCAAGGGTTTTCCTTCGGAGACATCAACGTTCATTCCCCTAGTCTATTGAGATGTGATTTTACATTGGTAATCATGTGTTCTATCATTGTTAATTGTGCTGTGGATCTTGTGACCTCTCCTTCTAATGATTACAATTCTGCTGTGACTGTTTCTACTGCCGTTTTCACTAATTCTGTGGAAAGTTTAATATCTGCCAATTCTTTTGATAACATTGTCAGAACAGTATGCGTAACTGTAGGAACAGTGGTCATTTTGACCGATTCAGTGACTTGTTTCTGAGGGCATTTGGCCACTGCTTCTGAGAAGAGAAGTTGACTTGCATGTTGAATTCTCGGTCTGTAATCCCATTAGAAGTCAGTGATGGGCCAGAGTTTGATTACTTATGTGTATATAATACATGATTTTAGAGAAAGTCAGATTTACCCTTTGTAATATCTTTTCTAATTATCTATGCATATGTTACAAACTGTAGTTATTGTGAAGGTATTCCTTTCTTTGCATTTTAGTAGCTGGTACATTCTTTTTATACTGCACATTAGACCAGTCTATTGTATTTATTATATCAGATATGGAGGGTAAATGCAAAATTATGTACCTATTACATTGCAGTTCAGAATGTTCTCTCTATAGTGTAAACTCAACACCTGATTGATTTGTTGCTGGTAGGCATTTTCTAGGTATGTTTTTGTCAAGGTCAATGGGTATTTTCCACCAGCATCGGGTGTAGAAAGGTTAGGTATCAAAACTCAAACAATAATTCAAAATGACAGTATGATCCATTTGGCCATACACAAAAAAAAGAAGTTGGGAATAAAGTTAAAGAAAGTTATTACAGATCTGTGCTCAGATTTATGAAGCTAATTCCCAAAACAATGCTATAAAGATACAGAGTCACCATGGGTAGTCCCAGGCGTCGAAAGCAATTTAGACAAACTAACATCAAAATGCTTAAACACCCAACAGTAGCAATACAAAACATCATTAGGATTATCTGATGATGTGAAAACAAGTGCCGCCCAGTTTTTTTTAAGAAAGATGGCACTTTAAAAGACACATACGTTTGATAGCTAGGATAAAGGAAAAGCCCTGTAAATTTAAAAGTCACAAGTTAGCATGTGCTGGGCTAAAGAACACAAGGACAGAAAGTATAAGAAAATAAAGGACAAAAAGAATATTGGAAAACAACATCTTGGGTAATATGTGGCTAACCAAAGTTGGCAAAAAAGTAGATAAAAAGGGAAGGCATCAGCATTTCAGAAGCTCGATCAAGAGTTCTAATTCTCAGCAAAGCAAAACAAAGCAAAGCAAAGCAAAGCATTGGAAATAAAGGGTAGGGGCAAAGAGGTCTGTACTTCTTAAAGTCTAAGGGGATCCAGAAAAAAGAATGCCTACAGAATGCTGCTAATCCAACTGGGGAACAGAATAATAAAGTCCAAAATGCATGATGATTTGCCAGTTGATCACGCCACACAAATCAGGAGGTTTAACTATAAAATCACAGTCCATGATACGACAGTCACTTGAAACATTAGGAACGATTCCCTTTACCAACATGGGAAAGACATCCATCTTAGCTCATCTGTATGATTTGAAACAATTGTATGTTGTTCATTTCCACAGTCCTTCAATGTATTGAGTTCATGGCTACGTTATCAAGCTCACTATGCGTAAAACAATAGAACATCTGTTTCCAAGCTAACATTCTATTGGAACAATATCTGAAAGAAATATCACGTTAGAAAGAATTAATAAACATCTTTCTACACATTTTATGAAACAGGGCCTTGGAGGCCTCACGTAGAAAAGTGATTTAAAATGGCACATTCATTTATATCAAGCAAGTTACATATAACATTCAGAATTATGAATCCATCATTAATAATCTTGGACAGTGCTCATGTTACGGTCGATCTAAAACACAATAAGTATGTTAGTGCATTCCAATAGGTACAGTGGGGTACTACATTTTCGATATTAACATGTAAAACATTTCCTTCTAGAAATTCATTAGCATTTGAGTGAAAACTATGAATTAATTTCATAAAGACACGGATGAAATTGAATTAAATAATCATACATGATTTTTTAGGGCCATACCACATCATGTAAAATTACTATTCTATAGTGAATACCCATTAACATAGGTTTTCAGTGCACCACTTTACAGTTATTTTTGTTAGGACTTCTAACAACAAAATGCAAAGATTGTCACGTAAAGATGATTATTGTGACATCAATGGTAGGAATAACATATAAACTACCTCATTGCTGATCATTAGTCTTATCCTTCATATCAATTTTATAAGGTGTTTGAAGCACAATCCATTTGTATCAGTCCTCTTTTTGTTTTTATAGGTGCTGGTTGGTTTATTCTTGTCAATCAAGGATGAAAGGACCACTGAGTCTGTGAATGTCCATTGCTGCCTCCTCACCACCATCTCCACTCTCCTCCCTCCTCTCAGGCAAGGTATGGAAATTTTTACTGTACCTGGTTGTTACAGCTCATACATCAGGTGATTTGTAATTTACAGAATAGACTTTACATTCATGCATTATATTCCAAAATGTATCTCACTGTGCAATTGTACTTAGGGCAGCATCATTGGGGCTGGGGTGTCACACGCATTATGTTTGCATACTCTGGCCCTCATTCTGACCTTGGCGGGCGGCGGAGGCCGACCGCCAAAGTCCCGCCGTCAGGTTACCGTTCCGCGGTCGAAAGACCGCGGCGGTAATTCTGACTTTCCCGCTGGGCTGGCGGGCGGTCGCCTTCAGACCGCCAGCCAGCCCAGCGGGAAAGAGGCTTCCACGATGAAGCCGGCTCGGAATCGAGCCGGCGGAGTGGAAGCTGTGCGACGGGTGCAGTTGCACCCGTCGCGTATTTCACTGTCTGCGCAGCAGACAGTGAAATACATTTAGGGGCCCTCTTACGGGGGCCCCTGCAATGCCCATGCCAGTGGCATGGGCACTGCAGGGGCCCCCAGGGGCCCCGCGACCCCCCCTACCGCCATCCGGATCTCGGCGGTCCGACCGCCGGGATCTGGATGGCGGTAGGGGGGGTCGGAATCCCCGCGGCGGTGCAGCAAGCTGCGCCGCCGCGGAGGATTCAATGGGGCCGCGGTACACTGGCGGGACCCCGCCAGTGGTGCCGGTCCGACCGCGGCTTTACCGCCGCGGTCGGAATCCCCATTGGAGCACCGCCGGCCTGTCGGCGGTGCTCCCGCGGTCCTCCGCCCTGGCGGTCAAAGACCGCCAGGGTCAGAATGACCACCTCAGTGTTCTATCGAGCCACTCACCTGAATGCCAGGCATTCTGATGAAGCAATGACAATTTCCCAATCCCGGTGAGGACTAACATGACTGCGATGAAGAGTACATTCACAAGATCTCAAGGAGAAGGGGATTTTGGGAAGAGAAAATGAAAAATACCAGCTTCTGCTTCGTGTCCTGCAGAATCGGACTGCTGAACCCTGGACTACGTGTCGTGTTGGGCGTCAGTACTTCTGATTTCTCAAAATACTGGGTTCTTTCTTTTTAGGTTTCTGGGCTGCAAAATAATTACTTTATTAATACACTGAATTTGCATAAGCTATTGCAAAATGTCGGTTATTTTTCACACATTATGCATACATTTCTATAAGGCTGAGCAAGTCTGTTCCTCTTTTTACAAGACTTTCAGAGTCTCTGAATCAGTGTCCAAACTCAAAAACAATCAACTTGACTAAAGGGCTTCTTTGTGTTCTGGTGTAATCTCTTGCCAATAATAGTTTGATAAACTAGCTGTATTCCTGAACTCCCAATTTTCGGGGGAAAACTTGTTACAGGAAATACGTCTTTCCATAATGTCTATTTAGCTGTATCTTGGATTCCAACCCAAACAATAAATCGCACTAGTTCTTATTGTCATAAAGTATTTAAAAGACAGAGCTCTTTTTTGTTTCATTCAAGCGATTAATCTTTCTTTACCTTGAAATGAAGTTAGTTGCTTGAAAATTTCAGAAGAACCCAAACTAGGGTTTATTCACCTTTTTTATTTTCTCTCTTTTACAGGAATTATGGGAATGTAGGCAGAAGACGGAAGCTGTCTGGAGGAAGAGAAATGCTGGAACTTGACTGGAAGCTGGTCAGAGAACGAGGAACACTGGAACTTGACTAGAAGCAGACTGGAGGACAAGGAACTTGACTTGCACTGGAACTCCACTAGGAGCAGGCTGGAGGAATAGGAACTTGACTTGACTGGAAACAGGTGAGCAGAGCAATAGGTACGAAGCCAAGCAAGGCTTCAGACAAGCATCCTTAAAGAAGCAAATGTGCGCATGTGCTTTTTGGCAGTTGATTGCTTGTTAAGGAAATGAGCAATTATCTTCCTAATTGGGGCACGTGTTCAATACAGATCACATTGTGAAGAACACATGTTTTGACCATTTCAGGTGGCAGAAATTTAGCAGGTGGAATACAATCTGCATAATCAACAATTATTGGTTATAATAAATGAGACATTTAACAAGCATTGGTTATCGCAAACTTGATATTCAAGGATGTAATGAATATACCCAAATAAGTCCGAATTTTGCAAGCAACAGCACCTTATTGTAATCGAGCTCTTGGATTGCTAGTGTACCGACACCACACTCAGTCAGCATCTGATTCGGAGCAGGTCCAATTATTTTGCCAGCCCCACGGATCTTGAGAAACGGGAAGATTTACAGCAGTACACAGTGTTCAACTTTGATGTTTGAAAGTTGTTAATGCATTTCCCTCCTCTTCATTTAATTTTTGATACCCTTCTTCATTTCATTTTCAATTTTTGTGGTGAACATGGTGCAATTAGATCTATATTTCTAACCAAATAGTACATTTCAAATCAGGGCAATGAAACCCCACTTCTAGGATTTGCATTCTCTGAGCACAACCATTCACATATTTAATTTTCAAACATAAATGACTACTGTTATTGCTCTATTCAGATATCAGTCTGTTGTTGGGATATGTAGAAGGAGAAACTGGAATTGAAAACTAATTTGTTCTCTTTCTAATTCAGCCCTTAAAAACTAATATCACTTATTCCTATGGTGTGGGCATATATATGCAATTCCATGATGGCTTATGTAAATGGCGGATGTGATACTGTCTACTGTGAGAAAAAAAGTGAGTAGAACTCATTTGGATTTCAATAGTTGATTCTATCTCATGATTGTGGAGAAGTCTTAGCCTAAGTGCACTTAAATGTACTCAAAACATGCATATCCTTTTATGACGGATATCCCGAGCACAGTGTTACAATTTCATTATATCCTATGGAAATCGTAAAATGGTTGACAGAATATCTGTTACATTTGTGACGGAGTATTCCATCCTCCAAGAATGTAATCAGGCCCTAAGTCACTACTGATAATACAATTGCTTCAGTACAGAGTAGCAAGCCAAACACTTCCTGTGATCAATTCCCACTGTACTGTGGGAGGCACCAATCCAAATCATGTGCACAGGTCCTTATGTAAATACCGTACAAGACATTTCACCAAGATATGTCGAGGTCTCAGTCCCAAAACTGTCCATTTCCAATGTTGAGCTTAAATCAATTTGGCAATTCTGGCACATTCACGCAGTACACAATGAGTGAGCTTGTATTTTCTAGTTTCATCAAAAAGTAAGGCCAACAACCTGGGAAATTCACTACTCAAAATTGTAACTTACAAGAGTAGTAGACACTGTTTCTGGGGAAGATTCATTTATTGGTAACAATATCCATTAAAATAAGTTTCATGTTCCATCTATTTGATGCTTCATGTGTAACCTGGAACCCAGTTACTGTCCTAGTGGTTCTTAACCTTTTGATTTCTATGGATCCACACTTGATCATTACTGTAAACGGGGGGAGCCACTGAACCATTATTGGAATCCTGGGATCTCTCAAAGAGTCATTACTGGAAGAAGACAACTCCGGCCTAAGCATTTTCAATGATTTTCACCTCAAAACAATACAGAAAAATACAGAAACTAGCTTTAATCAAAGAAATAATACACAAATTATGAGATATTTTGTTAAATTCACAAAGAAATATAAAAAAACTCAAAATGTAAAAGTAAGGTTGGAGTTTTCCTAAATCCAATTGAGGCTACTCATCACCCATACTATATTCTGTTTGATGTACTTGCATTGTTTCCATTAATCAATCTGAGTATACTGTAATACCTTAATAGTTAGCCACCATTGTCAAATTCCTTCATAATATTTTACATTTTTCATTTTTCAATTTTACAGTTTCCTTTTTTATTTATATACACTTTTTTTATCTATTAGCATTATTTAATCTTCTAAGCAGTCACAGAGTAGGCTTTGAAGATCCTCAGATGTCCCCGTACACTTAGATGTCTGTCCTGAAATTCAGGAAACCTATCTGTTATTATATTGTTTTTAAGTATTTGAATTGAAATAATTCATCCTTGTCCTTTGACTCCTTGTACTAAAATTGTAGTACTCTCTCTGAGATGCCATCATTGTTTTGTTATTATTATTTAGAAGGGTTGGGAGGAAGGTGATTTTCTGATGATCGTCATGAAACTAGGTCTGTAAATACAAAACAAATTAAAGTTGAACATGTATAATGTTTTACATTGAATATCAGTGGCAATGTATCACACCACAGTGGCGGGCCACAAGTGACTTAGTAAAACTCAGATGATCTGTGTAGGTCCAGTAAAATCATGGACTTGTAGTGTAGATCTACGTTTGATGAATGGTATTAAAGGCTTTGGGAAGATTGAAAAGAGGCAGTGAGAATAATTCCATCGGTCTGTGGATGAAACCAACTCGGATGTCCTTTTATCGTCCTCAACAAATATTAAGGTGTACTCTTGTGTCAGGTGAGACTAATATACAGAAGGCAGATTATTCAAACAATCTGTTTTCACCATTAAATCACAAAATCATAATAACATTTCATTAAAGAGAGGGTCAGATTAATAGAACACACCAACCAAAGCCACACCAGCTAAAGCGTCCATAAATATGTAAGGACATTTGTCAGTGTATCAACCACTCAGCCATAAGTAGACTCTTAACACAACGTCTTTATGATTCTATGAATAAACGTACTGTGGGCTGGTTGTAGGCTGATGAGGGACAGTGGTCTCTTGCAGTATTGTTGGATGTGGCCCTTTTACAGGGTCATTCCCCAGACTTTTTGAGTTTTTCCTCCTTATTTTTATGACCTTTGTTGGCTGACGTTAAAACTCTGAGCACTGTTTCACTGCTAATCAGTGCTAAAGTGCATGTGCGCTCCCTTGTAAAATTGGTATGATTGGCTTATAACTAATTGGCATATTTAATTTACCTTTAAGTCCCTTGTAAAGTGGTATCGCTATACCCAGGGCCTGTAAATTAAATGCTACTAGTGGGCCTGCAGCACTGCTTGCACCACCCACTGATGTAGCCTTTCAAACTTGTCTCTGGTCGGCTATCGCAGGGCCTGTGTGTGCAGTTTTCTGCCACAGGGACCTGGTATCTAAATATACTTGCCAGGCCCAGAACTCCCATTTTACTACACTTAAGTCACCCCTAAGGTACGCCCTAGCTAGCCCTATGGGCAGGGTGCCATATATTGTGAAGACAGGACAAGTGCCGGGTTGCGTGGCCTGTCCTGGTAGTTACAAACAACCAAACTTGGTGTCTCACTGCTGTGAGTGCTGCCTTCTCATAAGATTGCATTAGAAATGCCTTGCTTTATGTGTAAGGGGTATTGTCTGATTTATGAGGGGTAGCGTAGGCATGTTTGGTATGGTTGTGGTGGTAAGAAATGCTGCTTACTGGTGTAAGTAGATTTTTTATTACTATTACAGAAATGCCACTTCTAGAAAGTGAGAATTTCTCTGTGCTTATTATTCTGGTGTTTTGCAGCTTGACTCCAATCCACGTCTGGGCAGAGTGACAATTGGGCTTTGTGCATACTTTTCAGACAGCCTGTACACAGGGAGGGTGGAGGTATCACAGAGGTGCATCTACATACTGAATAGTCTTCTTGGGATGAGAGAAGGGAGAGGCGGGGCACACCTGCACCTGTAAAGGCTGTGCCCTGGCCTCACACAATAGGGTTGTTTTACCCCAACTGATGTTTGGAGCATGTGCTGCAGGCGAGAGGGGGCACTTCCAGGACCCGTTGTAACTGACAAGAACCTCCGCTCCCCTCCTTTTGAAAAACAAACTGTAAACTGAGTATAAGTGCAGGGGAATTTTCCCCACAATTTAGACATTCTTGAGACTTGAAGAGACTTACCTGAAACTGGTCACAGGACGCTGCTGAATGGACTCACCATGACCCACCTTGGACTGCTGCTGCTGTGCTGACCTGTGACCTGCCTGGTCACTAAGAGGAACTGCCACCAGCTGCATCCCTTGTGCTGGCCTGCAGCTGGGCCTGCCAGCCCTGTGCTTCTCCTCTCACTTGCCTCCAGGGGCAGAATGCCGTGGCCCCTGATTCCTGCAATTATCCCCATCATGAGGAGTGCTGTTTCATATATCTAAAGTGCTTAGTGAGTGCTTCTTTGTGCCCTTGTGCTTCTAAGCGCATTGCCGTGCTGGGAATCACCACCACAACCTGGGCTGAAGGAATGTTTTCATGCTCTTGAAAATGCGCATTGCCGTGCTGGGAATCATTGCCGCAACCGGGATCCCAAGAATCTCCTGCACTCGTAAGTGCGCTGTTTTTGCCGTCGGCCCTCTTAGGTACCCCCGGGGCACCACCAGGAGAAAGGAAAGGAATGAGCGAGCTCCTATCGTGCCCCCGGGGCGAAGCGCACTCGAAGAGTCACCCCCGGGGCAGAAGCAGGCACCTACCTTGGTGCCTGCACACAGCCGCAGCCCGGGATTGGCAGAAGAGCGGCTTGCGCACCTTGTTGGATGCGGCTACTTCCGAGCAGGAGGAAAGCCTCATTGGAGGCCCCTGCTCCCCTCATTACCAGGGCAGCCGCACCGAGGACGAGGGCTGCTTCCTCCAACATTGCAGAGCACAGACGTGGAAAGGGAGTTCCTTTCCCACCTGACACTGCCTTAGGGGCGCAGACGACCCAGCTAACTTTGGGCATTTTTGTGTTAGTGGCCACCCTTCCACAGGAGGGTCAGTCACGACCCGTGGGGGGCCCACAGAACGTGTCAGCTCCTGGTTCAGGCGCAGGCCCCAGGAGGGGCCCAAACATCCAATATCAGAGGGAGTGCGTACCACCCACCTCCACTTCAGGATCAACACGTGGCCCCCGTCTTGTGCACAGGAGTGCCAGGGGCCCCCTCTATGATCCCCGTGACACTGAGGTGCCTCTCATCATAAAACAGGTACTCTATTAGAGATTTATATATGTCTGATGGTCCTGGGATGGACCTTATGGGTTTATAGCTCCCTGCCTATTTTTATGATGTTTTCATATATGGTTGCTAATGTTCATTTTAAGGGCATAATCTGTTAACGTGAATTTTATGACTTGCCATATGTTCTCTAATGTTCCTTTTATGGATATTTATGATGTGTTCATGACAAGTACACATATTTCTTTATTGTGATTCCTGACTACTGCTTATATTACAGAATCCTGAGTACTTACGTGTTCTAATGTGACAACTGCTTAGTCTTGCAGAGTATTAGTAACTTCTGTACCATTCTGACAACTGCTAAGGTAGCAGGGTATTACTGGCATGTAATGTTTGGTCTAATTATGTTTTGTGCAATATAGTTTGTTTTTACAAAGCTCAGTGTTGTGTTTACTTTGTGGTGTACATATTGCATCACGTGTTTTGTGTGTGTTGTGCAAATCGCTTTACACATTGCCTCCGGGTTAGGCCTACCAGCTTGTGCCAAGCTACCAAGGGGGTAAGCAGTGGTTATCTTGGACGTGCAACTCCCTTTCCCTGACTAAAGTGGGTGGGTTCTGCCTGGCTTAGGTGCATACCCTAGCCAACCAGAAACCCAATTTCTAACATATCAATCTATGAGATCATCCTCAGAACTCATGGCCTCATTTGCTACATTTTAGAACAGGGCAGCGCCGCAAGTCTTTTTGCTGCACTGCCCTGCGTCAAAACAGAAGGACAGGACTGCACGGTATCTATGAGATATGGTGCATTCCTGTCCTTTTCCCCTACAATGGTGCATAAATTGCTGCCTAATGCCAACACAGGCACTGTTACACCATGGTGCAAGGGTTCCTGCATTGTAGGGATGATTGTTTATGTGCAGGAAGGGACACTTTTGCTACATCTCTTTTTGTGAGTCAATTTTACCAGAGCTTATCACATGCAGTAGTCTTGGAGTCATAAATAAGGTTCCTGATAACAAATGCAGATGGGCCTCGATCTTGCGTGAGTGGCATCACTTTGCGTTGTTGATATTTCTTACATCTATTGCTAATTCAAGAGCTAAAATGTAGAAGTTTGCTTGGAAACAAAGAACAGTTTCAAATGTTATATTGAATGCAAATGCAATTAGTAGGCATGGGAATGGGTAAATATACGCATTTCATCTTAATCCTCTCTTTGTAGAAAAAATACCAGCAGCACTGAATAAAGATTTTGTTTTTCATTTCTGAAACCTTAATGATTTTGTTTTGGCATGAGTTGAAAGCGGTCTTTTTAACACAGGGATAACCTGTACTTTAGACTGTCAATAATGTTGATTGAGATGCTAAATGAGTACAATGATAACTCTAAACTTCAAATATATACCTAAAATTGATTGAATTACATGTATATAAAATTGAGTCATTAAAATGCCATGCATATTGCTCAAGCAAACATTATGGGGTACCATATACTTAAATATGAAAAATACCATAGGTAGACGAAAGGGCATAGTTTAGACTTTTAACTCCATACACATCACTCGGTTAAACCCATGCTAAATCCCTAGTGCCCCAACAGTCTGCTATTTTCTGCTGAAAGGCAAATAATGGATAATAAGTAAAGTAACAAACATTAGCAAAGCCAATAGGTTTCTCCTATGCAAATTCTATTGACTTTGTCAGTGTCTTTTTACTTATTGCAGAGCAGTTGAGCTGCTGTGCAATATAACTTAAAATTAAAAAAGCACTATGACACAGTGGTGACTGCGTCATAGCACTTTTTAAAATTTTAAGCCATGTTGCACTATATTTAGGTGCTACACTACTGTGAGTCCATCAGGTCGGCCCACTTACTCGTTTTCAGTGGGGGATGTTCAAGCCTTGCTGCCTCACTGTTTGAGACTGCGGGTATTGAAAGGGTTTCACTTGCTGTGTATAGGGCTGTACTAAACGCATAGCGGAAGAAGGAGGGTTGTGGCTGCAGAGAGAGAGGCTAGGTTACTTCAGATTAATTGGCAGAGCAATAGGTTTGTGGCCCTTATGCATGCTTGTTTAGCCCAGAAGGCTGCAGTCACTTCTAAAGGGTCTCTTGCTTCCAAATGGAACCATCTTCCAGGGACAGGCCTAACCTAGCATTGCAGATTGATCGTATGGTGTTAGAAAAGGGGTCTTTGGTTGACCGTCAGGTTACCCCCTGTTCAAGCAAGGACCCTCACTCTAGTCAGGATTAAAAGAGAACCACCCTCAGCTAACCCCTCCTTACCCCCTTGGTAGCTTGACAGAGCAGTAGGCTTAACTTCAGAGTGCTAGGTGTAAAGTATTTGTACCAACACACACAGTAACTTACTGAAAACACTACAAAATGACACAACACAGGTTTAGAAAAATAGGAAATATTTATTTAAACAAAACAAGACCAAAATGACAAAAATCCACAATATACAAGTCAAGTTATCAATTAAAAAGCAAAAAGAGTCTTTTTGTAGTTTAGCGTGAAAATGTACCTTGGGTGTGTCAAAAATAACCCTGCACGGGCGAGTGTGCGTCAAAAAGGGCTTCCAATATGTCAATTTCACTCACAAGTGTGACCTTGCGTCGTTTCTCCTTTCGTCGGGTTGGGCGTGTCGTTTCTTCTTTCCGCAGGAAAGCGATCTGTCGATCTGGTCAGCACTCTCGGGTCCGGGCAGGCCTTGCATTGTTTTTACACGCCCAGCGGTGTTTGCGTCGGAAACCTGGCTGCACGATGATCTGAACACCACGCAGCGTGGGTTGCAATCCCCCAGCCTCCGTCAGCAATGCTGCGTGTCATTTCTCCAGTTCCGTGCATCGATTCTTTAGTCGCATTTCAGAGGAGCGTTGATTTTCAGCCGCGGAGCTGGTGGCGAGACGTTTCTTCAGCCGCAGATCGGAGTTGCATCAATCTTTTCCCCGCACGCCGTGCTGTGCGTGGATTTCTTCCTCTTAAGCTGCCAGCTTCTCCTTTCAGGATCCCAGAAACTGGATGGGCACCACAGGGCAGAGTAGAACTCTCTCCAGAGACTCCAGGTGCTGGCAGAGAGAAGTATTTGCTGTCCCTGAGACTTCAAACAACAGGAGGCAAGCTCTAAATCAAGCCCTTGGAGATCTTCACAAGATGGAAGGCACACAAAGTCCAGTCTTTGCCAACTTACTGTGGCAGAAGCAACAACTGCAGGATAGATCCATCAAGCACAGTCACAGTCAGGGCAGCTCTTCCTCCTGAGCTCTTCAGCTCTTCTCCAGGCAGAGGTTCCTCTTGGTTTCCAGAAGTGTTCAAAAGTCAGTGGTTTTAGGTGCCCTTCTTTTACCCAATTTATCCTTTGAAGTAGGCCTACTTCAAACAAAGTCTCTCTTAAATGTGAAATCCTGCTTTGCCCAGGCCAGGCCCCAGACACTAACCGGGGGTTGGAGACTGCATTGTGTGAGGGCATGCACAGCCCTTTCAAGTATAAGTGATCACTCCTCTCCCCCCCCTAGCACAGATGGTTCATCAGGAAATGCAGACTACACACCATCTCCCTGTGTGTCACTGTCTAGTGTGAGGTGCAACCAGCCCAACTGTCAAACTGACCCAGACAGTGAATCTACAAACAGGCAGAGTCACAGAAATGGTATAAGCCAGAAAATGCTCACTTTCTAAAAGTGGCATTTTCAAACACACAATCTTAAAATCAACTTTACTAAAGGATGTATTTTTACATTGTGAGCTCAGAGACCCCAAACTCCACATGTCTAACCACTCCCAAAGGGAATCTACACTTTAATCATATTTAAAGGTAGCCCCCATGTTAACCTATGAGAGGGACAGGCCTTGCAACAGTGAAAAACAAATGTAGCTATATTTCACTGTCAGGACATATAAAACACATTACTGTATGTCCTACCTTAGCCATACACTGCACCCTGCCCTTGGGGCTACCTAGGGCCTACCTTAGGGGTGTCTTAAATGTAAGAAAAGGGAAGTTTTAGGCCTGGCAAGTGGGTACACTTGCCAAGTCAAATTTACAGTTCAAACTGCATACACAGGCAATGCAGTGGCAGGTCTGAGACATGATTAGAGAGCTGCTTATGTGGGTGGCACAACCAGTGCTGCAGGCCCACTAGTAGCATTTGATTTACAGGCCCTGGCATCTTTAGTGCACCTTACTAGGGACTTATTAGTAAATCAAATATGCCAATCATGGATAAACCAATTACATACACATTTTGTAAAGGAGCACTTGCACTTTAGCACTGGTTAGCAGTGGTAAAATGCCCAGAGTAGCAAAAACAGCAAAACCAGAGTCCAGCATACATCAATAACCTGGGAAGCAGATGCAAAAAGTTAAGGGAGACCACCCCAAGGATGAAAAGTCTAAAACATGGCCCACCTCAGTCTCAGGGCATTTGCATTTGGCATTTGCCATTATGAGTGTGGGGTTTAAAGTTCAGCAAAATGCCGAGATCAGAGGTGCACTCTGTGTTGTGGTTGGGGCTACAGAGGGTGTGAGGAGGCTGTTAGCTATATAAATGTTGATGCTCCACATCAATACTCACTAGAGCGTTTTGGGGCACACAGCTCACACCCAGAATATGTGGTTATATGATTGAGCTGGGCAGCAATTACCCGACAATGAATACCCAGCAGCATGTGACAGTGGATGCCTGCACCGTAACACTCACACACATGCAGGCATGGTACGCACTCTACAGACTTGTTTCTTAATAGGAAATAGCCCAGGCACTTACCAAATGCAACTAACAACATGATTACCAAACACACCTCGCCAAATAACCACTTCATGTCCAGAGGACCAGGCAGCTAGTCTACACGTCTTGCCCCATTCTAGCAAAGTGACTCAGGCTCTCAAAGCCAAGAGAGGATAATATTAATTCTGCACAGCTCACAAAGAGAATTTAAATAAAAAAAACAAATCTCCACAGTCCCAAGCATCTCCCATTGCGAAGAGAGTACTCTTAAAAAAATGCCACATAAAATGAATATTAAGTGCCCAGCACTTTCTTCTATTCGGTAAGAGGTCTCATTAAGGAAATTAATTGATAACCTATCTCACAACCATGCGTGACCCTCATTGAGAAACGGATTCCTATTACAAGGGCAGTCACTGATCAGAACAGGTCTACACAACCCCATCAGTGCCTATCTCCGCCAATGGTGCAGCTGCAGAGGAACAAGACAGAGTTTAACACTTGCATTGTTTAATGAAGTGCAGTACCCCAAGGGTGACACCCCTGTTCCCTCCTCCCTGATGATCGCTGTCTCCATTCTCACTTCCTCTGTGGGCTCGAGCATCTGGTTGGCAGATATGGTGTTGGTGATAGACCTCTCTGCCTTACCTGCATAAAATGAATATATAGCCAGATTCTCAAGTGAAGTTCCACCCTGCCTTGAGGAACACTGCAAGCGGCTTGAGAATGCGTTAGTGCTCAGAGGTGGAAATTAACTTCTTATATCAATATATCAATTAAAAAAAAGCATGCTTTTGAAACTATGCGGCCTCCCTTTCTGGCCAGCAGAAGGGACGGGCTGCGATCACAGAACTCAAAGACTACTTTTAAGCAAGCGCATGCAAAGCAGACAAAACCTGAACAGGCACAAGACTGTGTTTACAATCCAAGGCTTTGTGGTAGTTGTCTGGTGTTGTAATGTTATACGGAAACTGTCATGTTGGAAATAGACTTTCTGCAGGGTCACCCCCAAACTTTTTGCCTTCCTCCTTCTCTTTTTCTGACCTCATTTTGCTGGCTTTAGGACTCTGTGCTCCTTAAAACATGGTGACATTGGCTCATACCCAATTGGACTATTTAATGTACTTATAAGTCCCTAGTAGAGTGCACTATATGTGCCCAGGGCATGTAGATTAAATGCTACAAGTGGATCTGCAGCACTGGTTGGGCCACCCACATAAGTAGCCCTTAACCATATCTCAGGCCTTCCTCTGCAGTGCCTGTGTGTGCAGTTTCACTGCCACTTCGACTTGTCATTTAAAAGTACTTGCCAAGCCTTAAACTCCCCTTTTTCTACATATAAGTCACCCCTAAGGTAGGCCCTAGGTATCCCATAGGGCAGGGTGCTATGTAGGTAAAAGCTAGGACATGAACATGTGTTCTATATGTCCTAGTAGTGTAAAACTCCTAAATTCGTCTTTACACTGCTGTGAGGCCTCCTCCCTTCATAGACTAACATTGGGGCTACCCTCATGTCTTGTTTGAGTGGTAGCTGCTGATCTGAAAGGAGTAGGAAGGTCATATTTAGTACGGCCAGAATGGTGATACAAAATCTTGCTGACTGGTGAAGTTGGATTTTATATTACTATTTTAGAAATGCTACTTTTAAAAAGTGAGCATTTCTCTACACTTAAATCCTTCTGTGCCTTCCAATCCATGTCTGGCTAAGTTTAGTTGACAGCTCCCTTGTGCATTCACTCAGATACACCCCAAACACAGGATACTCAGCCTCACTTGCATACATCTGCATTTTGAATGGGTTTTCCTGGGCTGGGAGGGTGGAGTACTTGACACTTACATGTCAAAGGACAGTGGCCTGCCCTCCCACAAAGTACTGCCACACCCCCTACTGGGACCCTGGCAGGCAGGATGGAATTGAAAGGGCACCTTGTGCACTTCTGAGCCACTCTTTGAAGTCTCCCCCACTTCAAAGTCAAATTTGGGTATTTAAGCAGGGTTTCTGACACTACCAACCTAGACACTTCCTGGAGAAAAAACTTGAACCAGAACTTGCATCCTGCCAAGAAGACCTGCCTGGCTGCCCAAAGGACTCACCTGTCTGCTTTCTGTGAAGGACTGCTGCCTTGCTGTTGCCCTGCTGCCTTGCTGCTCTCTGGCTGTGGTGAAGAAGTGATCTCCAAGGTCTTGGATAGAGCTTGCCTCCTGTTCCCTGAAGTCTCAGGACCAAAAAGACTTCATCTCTACAAGAAGGACTCCTTGTGTGGCGAAATTCGACGTACAGCCTGCCAGAAGTGCCGCACAGCCTGCATCGCAATGTGAAAATTTCACCGCACAACAAACCGGAACGACGCACCCCAATTTCGCAATGAGAAAATCAACGCAGCTTCAGCGTAGCGACTGTAAATTCGACACACGGCCTCATTAGATCGACGCACAGCCGAGCCGTGCTGTAGAAAATTTGACGTAACGCCTACCGGATCGACGCAGCTCCTGTGACTTCATCCTAGCAGCCCTGGAAATCCATGCATCATCCCCGCAGCAACTGAAAACCCTGCAAACCAAAGAGGATCCATGACCGAGCACCGGAAATCGACGCACAGCCGTCCCTGCGTGAAAACTAAATGATGCATCACCGTGTGTGGCCCGAGATATTGACACACACTCCTTTGTTTCCACGCATCTCCTCCTCTGCAGTCATTTGCAGAGATTTTTCACATGAACCAGTTACTTTGTGCTTGAAAGAGACTTTGTTTGCTTTAAAAAAACTTAAGACACTTTACATCACTTTTCAGTGATATCTCAACATATACTTATTAAATTTTAATCGTTTTGACCTGCATTTGTCCAGATAAATATTACATATTTTTCTAAACACTGTGTGGTGTATTGTTGTGGTGCTATATTTTGTTATTGTATGATTTATTGCACAAATACTTTACACATTGCCTTCTAAGTTACGCCTGACTTCTCAGTGCCAAGCTATCAGAGGGTGGGCACAGGATAATTTGGATTGTGTGTGACTTACCCTGACTGGAGTGAGGGTCCTTGTTGGACTGGGGGTAACCTGACTGCTAACCATTGACCCCATTTCTAACAAAGAACAACTGCCTTAAATGCAAAACTGACGAAACAGAAATCTTCTAATTGAGAAACTCCACCTCACCCTGGGATGACTCCTGGTGATGCTCTGATCTAGGACCACCAGTCATACCCTCAGATCTCTCCAGGAACCAGGGGATCATCATCGACAGCAAACTCAGCATGGAGAACCCGATCAACGCAGTCTCTGCCACCTGCTTCCTCCCCATCCGAATGCTTTGGAAAATCTTCAAGTGGCTTCCAGGCACCACTATGAGAACCGTCATGCAGGCCCTTATCACCAGCTGCCTGGACTACAGCAATTCTCTCTAAGTGGGAATCTTATTACACCTCGCAAAACAACTCCAAGTCATCCAGAACTCAGCAGCCAGACTCATTCTGGACCTCCCTAGACGGACCCACATCTCCCTCCATTTAAAGAAACGCCACTGACTGCCTATACACAAGTGCTGCCAAATCAGTATCCAGATCTACACATACAAGGCCCTACACAACTTAGGGCTTACCTGCATCAATCACTGACTAAACTTCCACAAATCAGCCAGATAGCTTCACTCTGCAGCACTCTTCCTCGCTCACATCCTGAGCATCCATCCCAGCTTCTACGGAAGAAGCACTTTCTCCTTCATCACAGCCAAAGCCTGGAGCAGCCTCCCATCCCACCTAAGAACATCTCCATCCTTCCAGGACTTCAGGAAGGGACTCAAGATCTGGATATTCAACTAGAGCACAGCAGCAGCTTAGCACCTAGATATCCTCACGGGTGACAAGTGATCTATACAAATCTGCTTTTCGATTGATTGATTGATTCCACCCAAATAGATGTTCAGAGGGATTTCCAACATTTGCAGTTCAGACATCCATAGGATTTTTGGTTCCCAACTATACCAACTGCTAATATACACAACTGCAATAAACTTTATAGGAAATGTAGAACTTGGTCGACAGAGTGTTGTGGTCAGTAGAGTTTTAGAAATGTAAAAATATGTCTGCTATTCTGCAATTTTATCCACTCTTCTATTTTGCAAAATTTGTTGAGGAAATAATTTAGTTATGACAATATGTGGGTGATATAAGTGTCCCACAGCCCTTCCTATGAACAGAGACACACTCATGGTGTTTGTGAACCACGTCACCAGTTTAAATAAAAGTGAAACTACATATACAGGGGTTTTGTATGGAGTTTATGATTATCTTCTGGGTTTGTGCACCAGGCGTCCGATAAAACTCACAAATAGCCAACATTATGTAAAACAAGCATTTGCAATGCAATAGGTCTCGCATTTGTATGAGTTAGAGCTATTGGTGTTGTAAATTACAATGTCTTTTACCCATGTATATTGGTTTGAGGTGGAGTGGCTATATGTGGTGTGGAGTGGAATTATGTGGGTTGAATTGGAATTGTTAGTTGTGGAATTGTGTGGTGTGGAATTGTGCTGTGTGTAGTGTATTTATGTAGTGGAATTATGTGTCATGGTAAATAGATAGGGGTGTGAGCTGCACAGAATAGATATAAAGGAAGATAGAGAGGGATAGGTAGTTTGTGCACGGAGTGGTGAATGAAGTCAGGCAGAGAAGCAGAAAGAGTGTGTGGGAAAGAGAAAAAAGGGGAGAGCAGGCCATGGAGGCATAAAGAGGGAGCACCTGTGTATGCAGAAGACACCAGGGGTGTAGCTAGGTCAGTAAGATTTAGGGGAAGAGGTGGGAGATGGGGGAGTGAACTTCATATTTTCCGACAATCAGACTAGCATATAATGTAAAAGTACATTATACGACAAGCAGGGAGCATGGGAGGGGCCCAAAGGGCAGTGGAAAGAGGAGTAATGCAGATTGGAAGGGGTACTAAGAGAGGGAAACACAATATTTTGTAAAATAACGAATATTTGTGACGACTTTAAAAAAACTGAGAGGGAGAGAACGTGTGAGCGTTTTTGTCTGAATTAATGTAAACATTCCTGGTGAAATCGGCCATATATCTCCTCATACCTAACTGAAAGCATCTGTACCCATCTATTTATCAGAACAAATATTTATTAGGGGGTGTACCACCCCACACCCCTTCCTCCTGAAGCTCCGTCCCTGGAAGACACACCAAAAAGATAAGGAGAGCAAGAAGTGAACCAATATGAGAAAGGTGGAAAGAGTGTGTGAGAGAGAGAGAGAGGTGTGAGAGAGAGACACACAAGTTGGAGGGGCACCCAAAGAGGAGGGGGGGAAGGGAGAGGTGGACCAGTGCACAATGCAAAGATGTACAGGAAGGTAGCATGTGAGATCAGGCAGTTTAGAGAGGAGACAGGGAGTGTGAGGGAAGGATGAGAGGGGGCAGTGGAATTGCGAGATGAGGGGGTAGTGGGAGTGTGAGAGAGAGATGAGAGGGGCAGTGGGTGTGTGGGGGAGAGGTGACGATGGTGGAAGTGGGAGGTAGAGATGGATTGTATTGGAATTGTGTGGTGTGCAGTTGTGTAGTGGACATATGTGGCATGGTGTGCTTTGGAATTATGTGGATAGTAATTCAATGATATTGACTGTAGTGGAATTATGGAGAGTAAGATTGTGTGTTATGGAGTTAATTATGTGGAATGGTATTGTGTGTTGTGAAATGGCAATTCATGGAGCTGAATTATGTGGTGTGTTGTTAAATTTTGTGGCCTGATGTTTAAATTTGTTGTGTGTAGACACTGCCAGATGGGCTGGTATGACAGGTCAGTCTGCTAGCTGGCTTTTGGAACTTTTTAGACATGTCTTTGTGCCTATTAATCCACTTTTAATTTTAAATAAAATAGCAAGTGGTACTGCTGATGATGTGTTGCTGCATAATAACCTAAAACGTTTGAGCAGACTCCTCAGCACTAGGGCACCACTCCCAGTATATTTACCTCGAAGTTTTTAGGATTCATAGTATAATTAAAATGTTGCTTCTACTGGTTATTCCTTTAAAATAACAATATTATTCTTCTTCAAATAAGGCACTGGACAAACAACATATCCTGTAGTAGGCTTTTTGGATTTTTTTTTAACCCTTTGACCAATGTAAATACACCTGACCAGCATGCCACAATAATAGATAAAGCACAGTGCCTGTAAAACGGATGCTATGTAAAGTAAGAAATATAAAACTTGAACACTTTGGTAGTAGTCCATTTGGAACATATTAAAGTATTGTGTTTCCTTACTCTGAATGAAGTCTTTCCTGTAACAAAGCAAAGAAACCTTGGCCAATAACTAAACAATGGAAATAACTTACGTATTTAAAAAAGAAAACAGAGAAAGGAATGAAGTAGTGCTACACCATAACGCAGGTAGTTGGAGCACAGAGTAATGCATGTACAGACAGATACTAATGTTGGACTTGAGGCGTGCATGAGGAGTATAAATAATAGGGTAGAGAGTATTAATGTTATTAATTCATTAAGGTGCATGTGAAAAAAATAAAGATTTTTGCTTCATGAAAAAGATAACGGTTTAGTTTCACCTTCCTTACACTCTTTACTTTAGATTGGAAACTGACCCACTGCAATATAACGGGCGGGGTCAGCTTCTTATAAACATCCAAAGGCATGCAGTGTTTGAAGCTTCGGGATCCACACCTCCAGTACACGCAAAGCAAAATCAATAAGGCCACACAGTTACTCAAGGACATATGGGAAATGGCTATTGGCACATCAATCACAGGGGAGCAATAAGCGTACTGTTGCTCTCATGCCAAGGGGCCTCCTTTAATAACAGGCACCATCTTATATGTTATAAATTGTATACAGAGTCTATTACGCTCCAGAAGGCTTAGCTGAGAGAAGTCAAAGCGATGACTGAATGCTGGCCCTGTCGCACACCTAAAGCAGTGTTCTACCACCTGGGGAAGCGAAATACTGCGCTGATACATTTGAGACTATCTTGTAGGATGGAAGCTACAGCCCGCCCAAACCCGTAGTTGGCACTACTAGCCTATGTGTGGGACATACCACTGGCGATATACAAACAGCACTTGCTCTTTGGTGCACAATGACACAATGCCATGAGCTGAAGTAGGAACCCATCCTCAAAGATCCAAGCATGACTCAAGGGTCTTACATGCTGCACTAACACGAATGACAACTATGCTGCTCATCTTCCAAATTCGGCCAGAACAAAGGATATTGGGGCCCACTGAGGTTGTATCTGAATGCCTTTCACCTTGTGCAGCAAACCTGGGATGAAGTTAGGAGCCCAGGAAATGAGCTGTAATACTGATGGCCTTCTATGAGTCTCAAACATGAACAAATCTTAAGCAAGACTCTAAGGCCCATTATTTTTTATTTTAAAATTACAAAAGCTTTCAAATAAAAATTCAGCTGTTAAGTTCTTGTAACATTAATATGCCTATTATGCAGTGCATGCAAAAAGAAACAATTGTACAGAACACCGAGCTGGGCTGCAGGGGATATTCTGCCTCTTAGCTCTCACGTTCTGTTTATATCCCAGAAACCTGATTTATGAAGGAGGTTATAAACCATACTGGGCAGCAGCTGTGCGTGGAGGAGTGGGTCATGTCTGTGGCTGGTGCACAGATGCTCTGTAACAGGCATGTGATATGCAGCTTTCCACTTCCTTGCATTGGAAATAGCCCACTGCATGCGATAGGTCAAGGTTCATTGAACTTAAAGTGCACAGGTTTTTGTGTGAGTTGGAAATCATAATTGCATTGTGATGTTACAGTTAGGCTGTCAGGAGAACCATTAGCCTAACTGTAACATCACAATATAATTATCATTAATTCTGATTGCAATAGTTGGATTGCACATTTGTTGTCGAATTTTTTTTTTTTTTTGGTACATTGGTGTATGATGGTGGCATGGTGGTGGGGTGGGGGGGCACTGGGGAATTGAAAAGAGCCTGCCATGAATGGATTTAAATGAGACTTATGTGATGAATCCTGAAGAGACCTGTGCCTCTGGAGGACTAACGAAAGTTAGTCAACTTTCACATGTCAAGCAACGATGCCCCTTAAGAACTACAATTGGATCTGCCCTAAACCTTAACAATTAGACCTCCAAACGAACATTACGGACCCTTTAAATAGACCCTTTAAATAAGCAGCAACGTGCTATAATTCAATGCGTATACTTTGAGAAAAAAAAATACCATTACCCAAGTGTTATAGGACAAAATATTTAACCTCAAGAAAAGTGTCACGCCTCATTTTAAATTTGAGTGCAGCGGAAAGGTTGTATCCTGCAAGTGTGAGACGGCATAGGGTGGAATAGCTACGGAAACAAAGAAACCAGCATGGTACAGTAAAGCGTGGAAGGCTTTTAGCAGACATCTTTAGCAGAGGCTTAGTGTGGACAGATGAAAGTAATCTCCGTGCACAGTAAAAGAACGAGCCTGATGAATCTGAGTGGATTATATACAGAAAGACATGAGGAGACGGCCAGAAAAGGACAGTGCTGTAGGGTTACAGTAAGAGGCATATTTACACAAAGAGAAAGAACACACAATACTAAAACCATCCGAGGTGCTGGTGTTAGCACACTCTGGACTTGAGGTGACATGACACAGGAGTCCATGGGGGAGTTGTTTCTTTGTACATGACAATTTAAACTGAAGGCAGTGAGGGCCGAGTAAAATCTGCACCATCAGAATCAGAGAATGAAGCTCCCTGTTTGCAGCAGGTCTCACAGACAGACTCTTATACAGTGAGGATGTAACAGAAAAATGAAGACAACGAACCGCAAACATTACAGCAAAAACGTGGTCGAAGCACAAACAAACAGGGGCTGCAGTCTCCAAGGCATGGAGAACTAACAGAGCCAGAAGCTCAGCCGGAGTCTCTGTGAAAAAAAATTAAAAAGCAGAAACTGAGAAATAAAACAGCAATAAACTTTAATAAAGACACTCTGCCCCTCACGCTCCCTTACCAAAGCTGCACATTTGTTCTCAGCTATCGAGCAGTCTCCTACCTACTAGTCCTGCTGTTTGCTTCCTCAATCGTCATAACTGAGACCTGTGGAGATGTGTCGGAAAGGGGCACACCAGAGAACGGATGACTGCTCAGGAAGAGAGTGTCTCCTCTGAGTCCAGGGTTGTT
Organism: Pleurodeles waltl; assembly: GCF_031143425.1. Classification (NCBI taxonomy): domain Eukaryota; kingdom Metazoa; phylum Chordata; class Amphibia; order Caudata; family Salamandridae; genus Pleurodeles; species Pleurodeles waltl. Next base: position 268,266,171 of record NC_090440.1, read on the forward strand.
ACAAGCTGAGAGCGTGGAGGAGCGGCAGCCGGGATCTGTGCGGCAGGATCAACATGGGAATAGGAGACACACTTCCACAGCAGCAGCGCGTGGCCCTTTCACCAGTGCACCATTGTAGAGGTCTAGCTTGCCAAAGAAATTCAGCCCATTGTAGAAACAAGTCACCATCTGAGAGGGTGTGGCATAATTTACTGAACTGCCGACTTTGAGACTGGGGAACCTGGTTCAAGTATCAGCGGTAGCTCACCAGGTACCTATAAAAACATGCCAATCGCAATATGTAAAATTAAACAATGCCGATCAGGGAAAAATAATATTAAACAATGACAAATGAAAACAAAATTTCAAATGCCGATCCAATGGGTGAACGTGTTCAGGATCGGGTGAATGAACACTTACAGGAGTCGAAAACCCAGGCAGAAACAAAATAAACCAGCATTTGAACTGCAATGCTGGAGTTAGAGCTATTAGCGTTTTATTGCCACACAAACTGAAAATAAAAAGTAAAACAGGCCGGTTCAAAGCGTAGCCGTGAGCTGGCAGACAGACAAAAGAAACAAGCATTTGCAATGCAAGAACAGAAAGAGGGAGAGTAAGGAATGGAATAAACAAAGTCACACATGATTGCACATGAAAATAAGTAATAGACTAGAGCCCTGTTAACAGAAACAGACTGGAGACACTGAAACATCCAGCGCTCTGGTCAAATTCTATTAGCCTAAGAGAAAAGTAATCCCCAAGCACATGCTACATAGGCACAAGTGGAAGGGTACAAGTACTAGGGCCATGATCCAGGGGAGGTACACTCCCCTGTATAAACTGTGGAAAAGGTGGGACAAAGAGCAAGTATTGACCACTAGCAAGCAAGGATTTTTTAAGGACACTGAAACAAACCAGTGAAAAAGCAGACACCCCACAAAGAAGTATATACTAAAGTATATACAAGAGGTCTCGAATGCTCGACCTAAAAAGGCAATTCCCCTTGAAAACATTAATTGAAGGCAGAGTCACTCCTGAGGGTTTGGCTACTGAACAATAAAATCCTCTCTATGTGCGGCTTATGATTTCACATTTAATTCCGCCGGTCACGCTGCAAAACACTTAATTGGTGAAATCACTAGTGATATTTCATATGACTTTAAGAATTACATCATCTTTGATCTGACAAATGTTACAAACAATTAGACGTTTTCCAACATGTTTGTTTACAAGAGAAATATATATTTCCTATTCAAGGCAATTACGCCGCGGCGTCTAGGCATTAAGGGCCAGATGTAGGTAGGAAAAAAATAGCGACTCGAAAATTGCGATCATGTGCGAGTCGCAATTTGCGAGTCGCTAACTGCAATTCAGGTAGAAAGTGCGCGGACAATTTGCAACTCGCACCCGGAGTCGCACCGCAGATAGCGAGTCCGCTGTTTGCGAGGTCGCTTTTTGCGACCGCGCAAAAAACGGACTCGCAATTTGCGAGTGGGTGTCGCAAATTGCGACTGTGCTGAAAATTGAAAGCAGGTGCTGCAGAACACTCTAGAAATCACTTCAGAACACTCAGGAAAACACTTCCTGGCACATGATGATGACATCACAGCCAGGAAGTTTACAAATACACCTGGGAGGAGGGAGGACCACACCCTTTTTAACTGCAGCACAGCTAACAGAGCAGCAGCAACCATGGCTGACACTCCCAGGAAAAGGAAGCTCAAGTTTGCAGAGAAGGAGTTGGAAGTGCTAACAGATGAGTGCTGTCAGCACCATGATGAGCTGTTTGGCAAGGCAGCCCTCACTGTGCCAGACCAAGAAAAAAAACGAATTTGGCAGGATATCCAGGACAAGGTAAACTCCCTGGGGGTCAGCCACCGGAGTGTGGAAGAACTAAAGAAGAGGTGGTACGACCTCCGCTCCCGGACCAAGGAGAGGGTGGCAGAACGGCTCCGGGAGATGAGAGGCACAGGAGGGGGACCATCTACCATACCACCACCCACACCCCTGGAGGAAAGGGTTGAGGAGACCCTTGAGTCTGAGGCTGTCACTGGATTTGGAGAACTGGACACCTCTGAGCCCGGACCATCAACCGGTGAGTGCCATGTGATATGCTTGTACCCCCATCAATGCCATACCCTCACCCACCATGTACACAGGGGCATGTACAACCAAGATAGCTCCATTTCAGAGTAGCAAACACCAGAATGATGCATTATGGGCAATGTAGTCAAGTAGGCATTTCATAGGCAATTGTTTATTAGGAAGTTTTTAACTGATAGTAGACACTGACAGTGTGTTCCCCATGTCCCACAGGTCTCCCACAAGACACCCCCACCAGCCCAAGCAGCCAGGTGCCAATGGTCAGCCAGCACAGAGAGGAGACAACAGGACCAGCCACCACTCCCACCTGCACCACCAACACCATCCCCTCTCTGGAAACACCTGTTTCAACAGTGGTGTTGGAGCCTGCACCAGGTACAAGCCAGAGTGCCACATCAGACATTACAGAGCCTCCACCGCTGCACAGGCGACGCAGGATGACAACAGCAGAGCAGCAGGCAGAGTCAGGGCTTCTCTCCACAACACCAACGGAGGCCCAACTGCTACGGGGTCAGCGCCTGCAAAACCAACAGCTAAGGAGGATTAGTGGGGTATTGCAGCGCTTTGAGAGGAACCATGCCAACAGCATGCAGCAGGTGCATTCAGAACTGCAGGTCATTGGAAACAACACAGGTGACCTTGCACTGTCTATGCGCGAACTGGTGGCTGGACTGCTAACGCAGAGTGACAGTGCACGGCACAGGGACCGCCAGCTGCTGCAACGCCTGGACAGGATGGCCTCCTCTATCGTTAGGCTGGCAGTTAACAGAACTGGGCTGTCTATGAGAACAGTCAGCCTCCAGGTTGACATGGGCCACTTTGCGGGTGATGTGGCACGGGGACTGGGCCGGATCGCCCATGCAATAGACCTAATGGAGGCACGGCAGGTGTCCAGGGGCACAGGTGACACACCACAAGACAGTGAGGAGGGCTCCACTGTCAGCAGTGTCTCTGCCGGTGACACCAGGGTGCTATGTAGTGGGAACACAAGGCAGAGCACTGTTGACCCACCTAGTACCAGCCAGGCTGGCCGAGCCCGCCGTAGGGTGTGAGCTAAACACTGTCCCTGGGGTTGGGGCACATGATGGCAATGTTTTTTCTTGTATATAGTTTGGTTATTTGCACTTATTAAATCATTTGTTCTTTCCACTTAACACATGGACTGTTTGTTCTATTGGTGAGTATGGTAGAAGTTGGCACGTACCTTCCAAAGTATTGGTTTGCAATGTGTTCCCGTCTCAGTCTGCCTTGATTGGCGATGCTCCTATCCCCATGATGGTGATGTGGTTGCTCTTGCTCTTCATCCTCCGAATCTGGGTCTTCAGGGGTGAGAGGTAGCCCACGTCGGGTGGCAATGTTGTGCAGGATAGCGCATGCGACAACTATTTTGAATGCCGTTATTGGGGTATACTGGAGGGCACCCCCACTTCGGTGGAGGCATCTGAACCTTGCTTCCATCAGTCCGAAGGTTCTTTCGATGATGTTCCTGGTCCTCTTATGTGCACTGTTGTATCGCCTCTCGCATTCATTGCTGGGTGTTAAGTACGGAGTCAGTATCCATGGACGTAGTGCATATGCACTGTCACCTGTTGGGCACAAAACGTACACTGCTAGCAAGGCATGGGTGGTTTGCACATTGATCTGTGTGCATGTCTTCAAGGTGTATTCAGCTCTACCTAGGAGGTATCTGTCTCCAAACTCCCCACGTTCCAGGCGTTGGTGTATCCCACTGTGCCTAAAAATGTAGGAGTCATGAGTACTGCCTGGAAACTTAGCAACCATGTCAGTGATGACATAATGGGCGTCACATACCACCTGAATATTGAGTGAGTGGGTACACTTCCTATTGCGGAGCAGATATTCCAGGTTTGCAGGAGGGCATATTTGAATATGTGTCCCGTCTACACACCCTATGACATGGGGGAAGTTGGCAATCCGGTAAAAGTCCAACTTGGTGCTGTTAATTTCTGCCTCATTCCTGGGTAGGTATATGTATCGGGACATGTGTGTGAGTATGGCATCTAGGAATGCCCTGAAGAACCTTGATAGTGCACTTTGGGATACCCCACCTGCCACAGCAATGACCCCCTGATAGCTACCCGAGGCCAAGAGGTGCAGTGAACATAGCACTTGCACATGCGTAGGGATGGCGCAACCGCGCACAGTCTGGCGTTCTAGCTGTGGTTTGAGTAAATCTATTAAATCTAGTATAGCTGCGCTGCTAAGTCTATATTTGTCATATATTTCCTCCTCAGTTTGCTGGAAGAGTGTCTGCCTTGTTCTGTAAATCTTCTCCTGTCTCTGGCTCCTCCTCCTCCTCTGCTGTGCGGCGTGGGCTCTCCTCCTCACTGCTATCAGGTATATCTCCGCCATCTTGAGTAACCCAGGTGCCTTCTGGGTCTCCTTTTATACTTTGGTAATTGTTACCACCTGCTCTGAGTTAGTGGTAAATTGGAAGTGCAAAATGGGCTTTTTGCGACTAGTCGCAATTTGCGAGTTGCTATTGCATATGGTTTGCGACTCGCAAATTGCGACTTCCTATTTGCGGGTCGCAAAATGGGGTCGCAAATTTTGCGAGTCGGTACCGGCTCGCATCGCATTTTGCGAGTCCGAAATGGGATTTTTGCATCCCATTTCCGATTTTGCGGGCTCGCAAATATCGAATCGGGCCATTTGTGACTCGCAAAAGTTGGCTACATCTGGCCCTAACTGTGGTACTGTAGTCTTACAAATACATTTAATGCAGTTATCCACTAGCATTGCTAATGTGAGCTCAGATGTCAAAATTGATTGTGAGTTTATTAAATTGTTATATACATTGTTCGATCCTTTCATTTCCCCTGTGCTAAATCCAAAATGAAATTTACAGTCAGGTGAATGCAGCAAACAAAAAGGGACTATTACAGCAGAGGCCTCATATAGCAAACAAACTAAAAAGGTAAAGAAAATAGAGAGAAAAGCACAAAATGCTATTTAGTAAATGTTTTTGGAATTTCAAAATAAATTGCACCAAAAAGAAGAAACCTGACCCCGCAAAGCCCTTGTTGGCTATAGTGTCACGCTTTGCCCCACTGGAGACGTATAACCACCGAAATGTGGCTAAGTTTGAAGTAAACGTTTTTTAGGTTGCAGAATCTCTTGCTTAGAGCCTGTCCAATATTTACCTTTTCATACCATTCTCAGCTTCTACATCACTCTTGTTTCCTTGCTTTCTATTCTTAAGTGCCTTCTCCTTACCTCTGTCTTTCTCCTGGACTCCGAGTCTTCATCCTGCTGTGCATCCTGGACTAAGTGCTGCTTCCAGTAGCCAGTGCCCTTCCACTAAAGGCTTTTTGTTTACTTTTCAGACCCTCTCCTTCACCCCCACCCTCCCTTGATCTCCGTTTTTTTTTAAAACATACGTAATTGCCATTGTTCTTTTAAAGCCCATTCCCTACCCCCTCCTACTCTCCTTAACCCACCCTCCTGCTTTCCTTTGTAAGTAATTTATTTGTAAACCTCTCCACCCCATCCCACGTTCCTGTTGTTCCTAACCCACCTCCTGTTTCTCCTACCCCTCTCTCCCTCTCTCTATTGGGTTTCCCACCCTATCCCTTGTGTCCCAACTCTTCAGCGCTGTTTTTTTACATGTTCAATGGAACATGGTTAAAAGTAAAGAAGAAGGACAATGACGGGCTAATGCTGGCAGCGTCTAAGTGTTTTTTTTTTCTTTAAGCCATGTTGCACTTGAGCTTGCGCTGCTGAGGAACATATAATAAATATTGACAAAGCCAATAAAAGGTTGCACATCAAAAACCTATTGGCTTTGTCAATGCTCATTATTACTATGTTACAGTTCTTATCACCACATTTCAGTTGATACCTTCAAAGTAGGCCATGGAAATTCGGAGGGAAGTAAAGAGCAATTAACATGCACTTGCAAAATTCAGCCTCCTCCCGTATATTTCCAGTCTTGAACAAAGCGAGGGGGCAAGTGTCACATCAGCGGTAGCTGCCATCATGGGTAACTGCCTTTCGGCTCAATGCCCATTTCCATTCGAGGCAGGGTATCAGACAGGAAGAATACCAAGGGTCATTTCTCATCCCAGTAGTATTAACAGTCGTTACCAAAGAGGATCTACCGGTGAGGCGTACTTTCTGCTGAGGGTGTTTCTTCATACCAAACTAGATCCCCCATGGAGTCCCATGTTAGGGCAACCTCCAGTTTCGCCTTCCCAGAGTAATATTGTTCTCACATATTCTGCCTTCCTACAAAGATCTTGCTTCCAGTGGTTAAAGGACAGGCTCGTAGCTGATATCCACCTCATTGTTATCTGCCTTTTTTTGCCTCAATTATAGTGAGAACCCTAACTAACATTGGATTAGAATAGCATGTTTGGGCTTCATACAATTAATTCACACAAATTTGGGAACAAATCTAACTACGGCTCTATCAAAATTAGCGGTTGGTACCTAGAAACAAAAGTAAATAGACATAACAATCAGTAACCTCGTCTTATACTTTGCCTCAGTTTGATTCAGCAGGTGGTGACAGTCTTCGTCAATAGGACATCAGTTCAGTCAGCAAGGCATCAGGATTCAGCATTAAAGTTCAGACGTCCACTGAAAATAAAACCCCAAATCTACAACTTTATTAGCATTTGGTTCACAAGTCGATGATTGGCTCCTCTTCTCCCATTCCCATTGTTCCACTTGTCAGGTATCAATATTGTTGCCGCTTATACTCCAGTCAGTGCATCCATTGTCTTCTCCCAGGAAGGTCAGTCTCACACATACTACATTATACAATGCTAGCAAGTAAAATATCTTCTAGCAAGCGGTTTCTCATGAGAAAGAACTTCAGCTCGGAGCACTTGGTCAGAACAGTGGAAAATCATAATTTAATTGTCTAAGCATCGATTTTATGTCGCCTAAGAAAATACAGCTTGACATGAGGCCGTGCAGTTAGGCCCAAGACCTCACTAAGTTAAGGCCTACAATTAATAAAGCCTTTACATAATACATAACCCTTAATATGACTTATCACTATATTAATGCAACATAAGCTCATCATTTCATATTAATAAGCTATGTGAATATTGACAGCCACTCAGGTGGGTGTGACTTCAAATGCATGCATTAATTTTGTCTACGTTAATTCATTTTCTATGCACATTCAACACTCAGAATACATGAATGGTCATTAATAAATTCAGCGTTAACAATCCCTCCTCTGATGACTGAGGCTCTCATTATGAAGACGGTGGTGTAAACTGTTGTGTTCATGCTGGCGGTCTGCTCCGTGATCGCCAGCGCCCCCGGAACACCGCCGGCAGTATAATGAACATTCCACTGGGCCAGCGGTTGGAAACATTGTTTCCTCCGGCCGGCCCAGAGGAATGCCTTGCCGGGACAGTGACGGTGGCTCCAAATGGAGCCGCCGCCAATGTCTCTGTGCAGCGGATGCAGCTGTACCCGTCGCACAGATCACTGCCCGTAAATCGGGCAGTGACCTGCACGATGGGGCACTGCAGAGGGGCCCCTGCACTGCCCATGCCGAGTGCACGGGCAGTGCAGGGGTCCCCAGGGGTGCCCCAGTGCACCCCTTCTGCCAGCCTTTCCCTGGTGGGCAAACCTGCCAGGGAAAGGCTGGAGGCTGAGGGATCATTATCTGAGGGGCAGCACCGTTGCCCTGTCGGATGATGATGTCGACCACCGCCAGGCTGCTTGATGGAGGCAGCCTGGCGGTGAGTGAGGGCCACCTATGGCGGCCCTCCATGGATTCATTATGTGGCAGTGTGGGCCAATATGCCGGCTGGCAGGATTTCCGGCCGGTACGGCGGCCCACACCGCCGTGTTCATAATGACCGCCTAAATGTGCCATCACACTAAATCTTCCCACACAAATTTTCTACTACGTCAAAAATTCTGTCATTTTTATCCCCTTTAATCTTGGTTCCCTTTTTGAATTTTCTCTAAACCAATTTTCCCTTCTCATTTCTTCCCTCCTCTGATCATTTTTAATTTTCTTCAATTTAATCCTTTTACATAATTTACATATTCCTCTGTTTTTCAATTGTGCAAATCACAATAATCAATATCCCTTATATTATCTTCAATAGTATCCCTTTCCCAATGTTGCTGAGCCAATTTCCCCTGAAACAAATCCTTTGCCAACTTTCTCCAAAACACCTGGTTCTTTTAACTCCTTCAAATCAGCACTCTCAGCAGTCAGATTAGTAAAATCCTAATTTCTTTACTATTATCAGGAATATGCGAGCAGCAATCCTTTGAATTAAGCATTTTGCAAACTCTGCCATCCTTTGCTAAAAGAATGTCTAATGCAAGGCGGTTCTGAAGATTCATAGCTCTTTCTGCAGCCAATTCTGTATCTATCAGGATCATGGCTCAACATGTTATCCACAATAGCAGACAACTTTTGAATCTTTATAGAATTCAGAACATCTCCCACCGAAGGAATCATTGCTCCAAATATATTTTCCACTATACCAGAAGGAGACTCTCTCCTTTCTCTACTATGATGTAACCCTGTTAATTTTGGTAATCTTTTCAAGTGATGAAGTTGGAATATCTTTGGGGAAATGATCCCCAAGTAATATGTGCCATACCATCTTTTTCGCAGACAGTAATAAGCATTAGGTCCACAAATGTAATATATACCAGGAATTGCTGGATCCTGTAGATTCAACATAAATGTCCATTTACTCTGAAACAAGAACACGTGCTTTCATGCACTCGTTCCAACAAACAAACTGTCAGTGCTAGAATTAGGTCTATATACACAAAGCTTTCCTTCATGTTGCACATCTAAAGCTAATTTCCCTTTGTGTTTTTATTTCACTAAAAGCATAATCATTTCTAAAAGTCCTTTTCTCTAAACCCGTTTCTAACTTCTCCTTTAATGCTTTTCTCCTGTCATCGGTCTGATCTAAAAAGCTATTTTCTAATGGTGTAAGCAGGCATGTCAAGTTATTTTTGTGCACTGCTTGACTCAGAACCCTAATTATGGGGACAAACGAAAACACAACATCGTGATTGGAATAGAAATATTGAATGTGATCCTGGTTATAGAATCTTGTTAGTAACAGACTACAACTTATCTCATAAATAAGGAGCAAACTATGATAGGTAACTCCTTCTTCGACTGATGAAAGAATCTGTGTATACACAAAACAATTCCTCGCATCCATCGTCTCAATGTACTCACTCAATAAGTGATAGAAGACATTAGAAGAAAGTTCCCCTTGTGCATTGTGTAGATACTTAAAATAAACTTTTCCATCGCTGTTAATGCAGTAGTTGTCTCTAGAGCTGAAGTATAGAAGACAATGTTCCACCCACTGAATGGTGAGACACAAACCTGCCACCTTTTCCGAGGCGGTACCAATGACATCAAAAGCCTGGCAGAAAGAGATTTCAGAAGTCAAAGGACTCACCTGTGGAGACTCAGGGAAGAACCACGCCGCCATGGAGCCCAAGTTGCATGTATTCCCCATGATCTTCTACCTTCTTTTCCGTTACAAACACCATTGCTGGCAAAGAAGACCATGGTGAGTACTGCCGCCTAGCACACAGGAGAGGGGGGAAGAAAAAGAGAGTGACACACACACGCAACACCCCCATCCCCAACACCATACACATAACCAGATGCAGTAACATTACATATACACCCCGTACCCCTCAGGAATAATGCAAGGACAAAAGGAATTGATTAAAGTGAGTGTAGTAAGATAAAATATTATAAATACGTGCATCAAAATCAACAAGTATATACATATTTACAAATGTAGGGAGACTGCCCAGTCCTCAATGTCCATGGGCTAAAGGGCCACATCATATAGTCCAAGGCCCCACCTTACTCCTGCAACAACACGGAGAGAACACTGCAGGGGCATTAGGTCGGAAATAGAGAGGTACCTCAGGGGGATGGGGAAGTACCTCAGCCGGAAGATGGTACAACGCCACTGGTCCTGGAGGGGCCAACATGCCCTGTGCTTGGTCCTGGGGAGTACAAGGCCACAGTCACTCACGTTGGTGATTTGCCCACTGCCTGGTCCTGGGGAGTGCAAGGCCACAGTCTCTCAAGTGGGTGAGCCTCCTTGCCCTTCCTTTTAGCAGCTGGGGTGCCTCCTGGCCCTTCCTTTCAGCAGCTGGGGGCGCCTCCTTGCCATTCCTTGCAGCACTTGGTACAGGCACCATTTCAGTGTGGCTGCCTGGTGCCTGGGATCCTCTCCAACCTGGTGTAGCTGTGGACACTACTATGCCAGTGGAAAGGGTGGCTGAGGTGCTTGCCTGGGTTTTGACCGCCCTGGCCTGATGGGACAGGGTGGGGGAGGGGTAGGGAAGAGGTCAATAGTGGAGAGGAAAAGCTTCTTAGGGACATTGGGGCGGGAAGAGGGAGATGGTTTTGGAGTGGAAGAAGAGGGAGTGGTGGTAGGAGGTGTCAATCTGCTGTGTTTGAGTGCAGGTGCATGGGCTGGATGCTGTTGTGAGGTGGATGGCTGTTGGGTGTCTGAGTGCTTACGTTTGTGTACTTTGGGAGGAGGGTGCACAGACACAGTGGGAGAGGACGCATGGGACGTGTGCATTGATGTGGGGGTGGTGACTGCCAGTGAGGGGCGTGTACTGTTAGGTGTGCTGGTGATGGGGGTAGTGGATAAGGATGTAGTGCAGGCAGGTGTGGGTGGAGACGCAACTGGGAGGGAGGTGGACGAGGAGGAGGAGGAGGGGGCCACAGTGGAGGCAGTGTATGTTGGTATTTCTGATTCTGGATGGTGTTTGTGTGAGTGACTGTGGGATGAAGTGTGGTGCTTGTGTTTGCCATATCCACTCTTGTGTGTTGTCCTGGGTGCATGCTCGTCTGACTGTGTGCTTGGGATAGGTTGGGGTTGAGGGGAATGGGATTGGGTAGAGGAAGTTGGAGATGGGAGGCTAGAAACAGGGACAATGGCTGCCATCAGAGAGGAGGCCAGAGCCTGGAGTGATCTATGTTGGGCTGCCATGCCAGTGTGAATGCCCTCCGGGAATGCATTTGTCTGTTGCATTTGGGTTACCAGCCCCTGCATTAACAATGGTTGACTGCCCAACAGAGATGAATCACAGGAGGTCAATAGCCTCCTCACTCAGGGCAGCAGGGCTAACTGGGGCAGGGCCTGAGGTGCCTGGGGCGAAGGAGATGCCCACACTCCTGGGTGAGCGGGCACACGAAACTCGCTGAGGGGCTGCTGGTATGGGGGTGGTCACTGGCCCTGTGGATGGGATGGGCACAGAGGTGTCTGCCACCACCAGGGAGCTTCCATTGGAGGAGGAATCTGTGTTGGAACTGTCCCATCCTGTCTCTGCTGTGGTGCTCCCCTCACCCTCCATCATCCTTGGTGGATTTGGCATTCTGGGTCCTGTGGGATGAAGCTCCCCCGTCGCTGGTGCCTCTGCACCTCTGCCAGATGACGCTAATGCACATATGGACCCATATCGACCTTATGCACCTTTGTTCCAGAGGTCCCGACAACTTCAGCTACACACTGCCCCAGTCACTGTTTTAAAGGTTTCCCAAGAATGTTACCTCAAAGTGGTTTCCTCTATGTGCTGCAATTAGGATGCTTTTTGCACTGCTGTTAAGGCTGCATGCATTGAAGACAAGCATCAGCTTAATATGCAAGAATGTGCCATGCAAGCTACCAAAATCAGCGGCATAGCAAGAGTACCATGGGCCCTAATCTCAGCCTGAAAAAATTCCCCCCACCCTTCACCTTTGGTTTGGTATTAAAAGACAACCAATACGGGGGTGCAGTGGGCTCCTTGCACCTCTGGGCAACGGTAAGTCTTGTGCCCTAATCATTCTACATATCATTCCTCTCTCTCCGCTATCGCTATGACTCTCTTAAATCCTCCTTGAACCTTTTCTTATCCCATATCCACTTTCACGCTATATCTCCCACTTGTCTTTATACCGTTCCTTACTTTTCAAAATGTTTTTGTCTTGTCTCCTTGCTCCTCCTTATCATCCCCACAGTTCATTCTCCATTTCCGCTCTCCTCTACTTCTCTGCCATTTTGTCTCCTCTCTTAAATCTACATCCTACCGTTCTCTGTTCCCCAAATCTTTCTGTCCATACCAGTTTTTATCTTTTCTCCTTTTCTCTACTCTACTATCTTTCTTTTCAATCTGTGTTTCTTACATCCTTTTTTTTCTCATGCTGTGACCCTCCTTCCTTTATTCTCTCTACTTCATATCACATTCTCACCTACCATCTATGTCCTCCTCTATTTCCCTCCTTAGTATCACTACTCTGTAGTTGGTCCCTCTTTCTCCCACCTTTTTCAGTCCAGCTCAGTTGCATTTCAGCCTACTGTTGTTCTTTATATCTGCTGCCTTTTCAACTCATCTATCAGCTTCCACCCTGTATTCTTGTCCTTTGTTACTTTCTACCTCAGGGGAAGCTCCTATACAAACCCAGTGAATTAACATTTGGCCTTTACTGTTGGAATGTGAGCCCAATTAGACTCTTACACAGCATGACCCAGACTCCTGCAATTCCCATACCAAGGTTGTTGGCTTTCAACCATTGTAGGTATATGGGGACCTAGGTTGCAAACAGGCTCCTGTTGGCAACAGTTCTCCTGCCGGCACCTTCAGCATGTGCCGGGCCTCACAAGGTGCCTCCACCTGAGTAAGCCTCACTGTGGGCATATGCACGCCCTGCACTTCATGAGATGGAATATGTGAAATGCAGTGTTGAGGAGTGCACATCAACCTTCAAGACAAACGATCTGAGTCCCCCCTTCAGAGAGCCATAACTCCATCCATCTGTGCTAAGGTTCCTTCGCATGACCCTCCAGTGATCAGTGCTAGTAGAACTATTCATTCTCAACACTACTGGTGTGCTTCTTCTCCTTGATCCCTGAAAAACAATCTATAAGTCCTTCATACCCCTGATCTGTGCTGGCATGCTGCTCTCTGAACCTCACACTTCAAAACTCTACCTCCAGCGCTGACCCCTAAATGCTAGAGAAATCTGACTGGTTTTCAGAAATCTATTTCGCATGGGTATGGATGATTGTATGCCTGGGTACTCATTCTCATTTGTACTAACAAAAGAGTACAGTGAAAAGTTATACCTTGAGGAACTGTTACCAAACCCATTGGTGCTCAGTCTATCAACCGTGGAAGGATGAAAGGCTTACTTTACAAACTGAGCCCAAAATTCTCCTTAATTCTGCTACCTATTCCCAGAATAGAGCTCTCCCCAACCTGCCCTATGAGGTTCTGGTGCTCCCACAGGACACTGAAACTCTTCCAAGACTGCATACATGCATCCTCTCTGCCTTCTCCGTGATGCCCTTGAGTACATTAAAATGTAAGGGGTCAAGGACAGGTCCTGCATGAGAGAGATGCTGCCGGCAATGGGAGAAAGGGGTGATGGAGGAGGGCTTGTACCTAGGGCACTCTCAAAAGAGAGGCTGGGACAGAAGCCTTGGCAGTGGATTGGACATAATAGGGGCACTCTAAGCTTGGCCTGCCTTATCAAACCCATTCTACAACAGCCTTGTGGCCTCAGATGCTGCCCAAACAAACACACATCACCGCTCAACTCAGGAAACTCCACTGGCTACCAGTTGCAAAAAGATGTCAGCTCAGGCAGCTCTCCCACTCCTAGAAAGCTGTACACAACGAACGACCAGCGTACCTCAACAATCGATTGACTTTCCACCAAGCGACCAGAGAACTCCACTCCAGTCCCTCTATCTCGCAGCCTCCTAGCACATCTGCCGGACCAACAGCAGAGGCCTCTCCTTCTCCCACCTGGCAGCCAAGAACTGGAACACCCTTCCCCCTGCACCTCAGAGCCTCACCATTGCTCCAATGGTTCAGTAAGGACCTCAAGACCTGGATGTACAACCAAAAGGAACAGGCAGCATGATCCCGCAGCAAGACCCCATAGTGCCTCGAGACCCTCACAGATGATGTAGCTGCACTATATAAAATGCTAATTGATTGATTGATTAAGATAAAAACAGTTATTTAATTTTAAATTAAATAACTTTACATATTTAAAAAAATAATCTAAATAAAAATTCACATATCATAGAAGGGAGCACTATTAAACCCTTTGCAAAGTCTTTAAGTACATTTTATTAAAATAAAAAATTATTTACTCATTAATGGGAATGGGATGAGTGCAAATATGTTGCACTGTCAAACATTGATCTCATGGCATATATGGTATGTCTCTATGATGATCAACACAATACAGTACCTTCATAGCAGGTTTGGATTTAGGGTTGGTGGCACCCAGTGCTACGATCTTAATAGGTACCCTGCCCAATGGAGATCCCCTTCACGGATTCCCTCACTACCACCCCAACAGCATCCTTGCCTCTCTCTCACATACCGTTCATTTTTTTATAGCATTGCTCATATATATGTAGGGTGTCTGAGCACTTTACCTCACACACACACTATACAGAGACAATGAATCACATGTGTAAATCACTCTATAGGAAATGTTACATAAAACAATGAGGATTAAAATGTGTAGAAATCACATCATCCATACTAGTAGGCAGTCTTTATTAAGTATGTTTGGTCTGTAAAAGCACAAACTCAGGATTTAAAACGTATCCCAGTGGTTGGGACTGATCCAGGTGGTTGGCTTTACTAATAAGAATCTTTTTCCACACAAACAAACTCTTTTTAGCAACATTAGAATAATGAAAGACCGGGGATAAAAACCATAAAGTTCTAACCTACACCATGCAGCTTGCAAGCAGCTCTTTGATAACAGTTCATAGGTCACTCTGCTATATTAGGATTGTAAATTATGCACTGGAAGTAATCAAAGGATTTGGGGCAAAAGCCGTAATCTACTGAGCTATCCACATAAATACAGTTCTGTGCTCTGCATGCTACACGTGCTTTGCAGCAGGCTTATTAACCCTCTCCACTATTTTATGAGTCAAAACTGCCACTAGACAAAGATCGTCTTCCTGCAGCAGTAACATTAATCACTAGAGCTATCCTGAAACTTGTATCCTTGCCAGAAAACTACTGAACACACAGCATAGCCATGGACCCTGCTCCATAGCCATCCTGAACTCACATTTTTGAAGACGCTCTAGTATGCGATAATGAACACCAAAGAGGTTCGGCAACAACGTATTTGCCAAGTCTTTCAAAACAATAATCCAGTTAAATGTTTATTTCACACTGCAATGCTGGATGCTCATCCCTATATTTTGTCTTAAAGGCAGATTGTCCAGATTCTACACTTTTGGTATGATAATGCCTGTCTTCCCTCATACCTGCGATATAAAGGGTGATAATCTGACAGAGTTCTGGACAGATATTTGCTATGTGCTACTACCGTATGCATAACTACTGTACATAGGAAAGTGTCCAGTTTAACATGAAGCTCATGCAGAGCAGAGAAACAAGAGTAGCCCCTCTTCAGAGTGTGGGTCACCCTCTAGGAGTCAACCAACCACCAATGTGTTTATCATTCATGGACGATTTTAGCCAGTTGGATAGCCAGTGAGTCTATCTAAGTGTGGGTTAGCCACACAGTTATAATCCCCCCAGTTATAACCACATACAACATATAAGGTGCTAGCAGCTGGGAGATCCTCATTGGTCAGTATTGGGAGGATATAAGAACAACTCATGAGAGCCAACATCTCAATAGTGCTATGCCCCCCACCCAATCGGTCAAGTATGTTTCCTTCTGCAGCGCAAAATGGACCCTTGTCTCTTTAGATAGGCCTGCACTTGGATATTCTAATAATTAGGTGTCATTCCGGCCATGTACAATAGGATATGTCAGCGCTGCTCCCTGATTCACCCAGCTTTTTGGCACTATGTCCTGAGTCCGCCCCACCACATGTATGTGATGCTAAACACTTCGCACGTGCAACAACAAAACTAAGCCAACCTCCCCAGGATATCAAGATAACAATACATCACATAAAACAGGTAATAGCAAGCCATCAAATTAAGCGTAAACATGCAGTTTTAGTGTATAAGAGCAGTACCTGCAATGGGGCACTCCCCCACCCCCAAAATCACATGCTAGCATCTATGTGCACCAGTGTCTCACAGGGAGGCAATGCCCCTGACCTCTGAGAAGGGATACTCAAACAATAGCATCCACTGGACAAGATGCAAACTGAGATAAGTATAATTGGTTACCTGAGTCCAACTCAGGGCCATTGTCCTTGACATTTCTGGCTTCATGTAGTCTCTCGAGTTCCTTTGCCCCTGTGGCATTCTTCAGACTGACAGCTGTGGTTACTGTGCTAAGTCTGCCACTCTGTGCTGGATCCCTAGGGTGATAGCCCCATTGGTCAGTTTGTTCCTAGGGTAAGCCCATGTTAGAGGCTGCTAGTTATGCCGTCCTCAACCTTTGGTGTCTGGTCCTCCCCCCATGTCCATGATTCCTGGGGATTCGTGAAAAACCAAACACCCTCATCAGTTATTATCTTTAGTTTGGCTGGAAACAACATGACTTATTTAACTCAAATAGGGCACAGTTGTTTCTTGACTTTGAAAAACGAAGCTCTTTGTTGTTGCACTGCTAACGTAAAATTAGGGCAAAGCATTACTTTGTGGTTTTCAAATCAAATCTCTCCTCTTTCACAAGCCTGTTTCAAGATATGATCCCAGTCTTTTTAATGCAAAAGCTTCACCACCGCAGAGCAGGCCAGAGCACCAGACAGTGAGAGTCTTGCTGGGACCCTCTGGGCATGCCCCAGGTTGAAGAAGAGGGACAGTCCCTTTGGATTCCTTGAGCATTATTTCCAGAAGAGACCATACAACCTCCCTTGTCTCTCTTTGATGGGCCAATCATTTGGATGTTATTTCTTCTTGTGCGCACTTCAGCTTCATCTGCTCTATGTTCTAGGAAATGCACTCTTTCTGTTATGTCCATTGGTTGCTCAGCCAGGTCACTGGCAGTCGGTTTGGAACTGGCTAAAGATTGTTCTGTTTTAGAGACCCTCTCCACCATCTTGCACTGATCATCTCACAGCTGTCCTATGTCTGCTCCCTTTTGTCTATTTTGAGCTTAAGAGCAACCCTAGTGTCTTTAATAGCAGCTAATATAGCATCCAAGTTGCCGACTAGATCTTCTCACTGCCTGCTACACAGTGTTGCAACCTTTGCATCACCTGGGTGGCTGGTCATGCTCCGGTCATCCAGACTCCCAGTCTTCCTCTTTGAATGGTGTCTTATGCTCCCCCATGCCCAGTAGCCTTGGCATCTGTGTAGCACTAATCGGGGCCCATATCCAGCTCAAATACACCATTTGCCCTGTAGTCCTTCTCTAGCAGAACCACTGCAGGGGAGCCCCAATGAAGGCAAGGCCACCAATCAGCAGCTTAATCTTCTTGTGTCTAATGCAGTGTTGTCAATCCTACTTGGGAGAGTACAGGAGTGATACCATGGCCCACACTCTCCTCACTGGCTATTGAAGCTGATATGCAGCTCTGTGGAGGTATGATGTGGGCCCAAGGCACCTTTCTCTAGATAGTGAGCCTCTCTGTCAGGAACGTGGTAGCATCCCCATGGCCCTCCCAAGTATAGTTTAACCTGCCTGGCTAGTAATGGTTGGGCCCTCACCTAACTAGGTGTCCTGTCAACTCTCCCGCACACTCTGCCTCCAGTTGTGCCCCTCAGTGTCTTTGCAGTGTGAGTGCTGTGGCTCAGCTAATAGAGGTGTGCATACTCCCAGCACTGGTCATCTGTGTGACTCACCAGGCCCATCACCAAGTCCATGCATCTACCATCGCCTTTGTGGCCTCTGCTCAGGTGTAGGGCAGTCACTGTGGTCTACATGATATGGCCAGGAAGACTCAGTGCAGACTCCACTGGCAACCCCGAGGGAATGGTAGCAGCCATTGTGATTTCCTGTCTTGGCCTGACACATTCTTCATCCTGGCCACCGGTAGCGGGCAGTGCCTCAAATTCCCAGAAGCATCCAGATCACTGGTAATATGTAAGACTTGTGGGAGGCAGAGAAGCAATTATAAAGTTGGATGGGGTCGGATGTAGGCCCCCGGTCAATCACTCAATGGAATGATGCCTACTCCATTGGTACAAGGCCGCTCCCTCCACGTTCAAATGTTAAACTTGTGAGAGGGACAAGAAGGACATTTTGAATGTTTGGGATGGTAGTGAAGAATAGAATAGAGCCATTATTCTGAAAAGGGGGGATGTGGCATATTAATAAATAAGGCCATGTTGTTGAGAATGGGCTCAATGAAAGGCTACTCCCAATTACTTATCACCATTGATTGCTCAGATGAATATAGTTGCCATTATGGCAGATGGAACTCGGATTGGAAATGCTGAAATTAGGATACATGAGTCAGTGAAAAAAGAATTAGAAAAGATGGCTGCTGATAAGTAATTGGGAGTGACTAGTTACCCAGCTGCCGACCAAATACTACATAATCTCTGTTATTTGCTGAGCAGCCAGCAAAATAGTGATAACGCCCTGCTGTTTTGCTGACCACAGTCTAAATAGTAGAGATGATGTACAATTTGAATAGCAGCCTGATAAAGAACACGAAGGTTGTCTTTATTTTGCTGGCCATTAAGTAAAAATGGACTGCAGGGAGTGATAGGGTGGTGGTCATCATGTAATGGGGGTTCAGCACATGTGAAGCATTTGAAAGTAAGTGGATATACAAATGTACAATAGTTTGTACAAAGGTAACAAAGGTAAGCACGTGAATTCAGCTAAGCTATTTACATATAAAAAACAATAGATTTATTTTTGAATAAAACATTTATGTTACTTTCATATTGATATGAAAAATATGGGACTCAGAACTCTGTTTCTAGAGCTTCAATATTTTGCGCACAGATACTCTGCACTGCAGTCTAGGAGTATTTTTCTGTCTCTAAAGTATGATGAGTATGATCGTAAACTGTGTTAATGTGAATATTTTAATGTTTCTGATCCTCTCTTTGATGATTTTTTTCAGGGTTGGGCACTTTTCAGGCTTCTTATGGAAGACCTTGTGCAAGCTTTACACTTCTTTTAAAAAGGATTGTGCTTGCTTAGTATATCACACCTGCCAACACAGCAGACGTCAACAAGCAGCAGAAAAGATGGAATGCAGACAAATGAGTGGTATATGAGCCTCAGAGAGAGGGACAAGTAAAGAAGACAGTTGATGCTTAGGGGCATAGTGATTTGGGACACTTGCAGGAGGTAAATTGAGTGAGACAGAGTAATGGGGATTCTATGAATGGGGACGTGAAAGCAGGAGACAGGTAAACAATGTTTTGGGATAATTCACAGGAGTTTATGCTACTGCCTGCAAGTAAATGTCCTTTTTCATACTATTTATCCAGCACAGTGGATTTCAGACATAGACGGTTATTGGTCCCTTGTCATGAGTGGCTTGTCAACTACACTGACAGTTTAGTCACTTGCACACTGTATCTCTGAAGTGATAGTTTTGATTTTTAACATGCTAAGTAATGCTTTAAGTGGGCAGGATCCTGCCTCTACTGAGCCCTAATTTCTGCCCCCAACATTGCTACCTCTGCAAAAGAAATCTCAGAGTCAAGAACAAATCTGATTGACAAACCTCATGGTGACTGAGGGCTGGAGACAGAAGAAGCAGGACCAGTAGGAGGAGGATGATGGCAAGTAGGGGAATAAGGGCCAGGAGATGGACTACCAGGAGTGCCAGGACAACCCGAGCCAGGTGGACCAGAACATGAAGAACCAGGCCAGGGAGACCTAATCTACGAAGGCCAGGTTCACTAATTCTAGAGGGGAACAGGAAACAATAGACAATGAGGAAGAGGACAAGGAAAAACAGGACATGGGGTACTAGGACCAGTGTACGAAGAATTAGGAGGGCTAGGAGGATGTGGAACAGGGACATTTGGAACCAGTGAACAAGGGAATGAAGGAACAGAAGGATCAGAGATAGAAAAAACAGAAGGCCCTGGGCCATAGATACGAGGAGGGTTAGGATGGCCTGAGCACACTGACTAGGAAGGAGAAATGAAGGGCCAGGAGTATCAAACCCCAGTAGCCAGACCAAATAAGACTTGTACCAGCACAACAATGTGAAGAAAGACCAGTGACGGGGACCATGACTAAAGAGATCATCATCAAGGTAGAGCAAGGGAACAGAACCGGGAATGCCATCACCGGAAAGGAGCGGGTTTAGCAAACCGGGAGGCCCTAGAATAGAAGGGCAAGGTGAAATATAATGGACCAGAAAGTCTAGGACCAGTGAGACCAGGATCAGTAGGCCCATGAGGGTCAGACTCAGCAGAATCTTAAACTAGGGTGACAGGAACTACATAAACCAAGGAAAACTGCATCATGCCAACAAGGGGAACTAGTGCCAGTGGGTGAGGAAGACCAGTATTCGAAGGACCTTTACTAGCAGTACCATGAAAGAGTGGGCCAAGATCAGCTAGATAAGAGCAAGGTGGAACAGTCAGACCGGGATGGCTAGTAGGATTAAGATGGGGCAGGGAGACCAAGGGACTACGAGAGCTGGGTAAACAAAGGTCAGTGGGACGACCACCAGAACAACTGGTACATGAGAACTAGGCATACGATTACCAGAACTAAGACCACGTCTACCTGGACAAGGAGAACCAGGGGCACAAACTTTGGAAACAAGCAATCCAGGGAACTAGATGAACTAGAGGCAGGACAAGGAGCAATGATGGATGAGAATTTGCATTATTGGGATGAAAAGATCTAGGACCCTGACTGTAAAACAGGAGACCCATGATCCAAAGGGTGAGGTGCATGAATGCACAGCAATGATAACCCAGGACGTACAAGGCTAAGACATTCTAAAACTAGCATGAGCCAGAGGTTGAGGAACATCTGAACTAGGAAAGGCTAAGATGATGTGTGGTAGGCCAGGATTAGTTATTGCAGAAACATGGCAAGTAGCAGGAGGTCTGGGGCCAGGAGGAGGAGAACCAGATTGAAGAGGGCTGTGAACATCAGGTCCTCGAGGGCATATACCAGTCGTACTAAAAGACCAGGATAAGCAGGATAGGGACTAGGAACACCAGGGGGACAGTACCAAGGGCAGTCATATGACCAGAGCAAGGGCAGCCAGGTGAACTAAAAGGATCATGGTCCGTAACAAAATGGAGGGATATGGAGGTATTGTGGTCCAGTGTATATCCTCCCAAGTAATGAGTCTGAAACATAAGATACACTGTTCCAAAGGAAAAAGAGAAAAGGGGGATACCGTAGAGGGAGTCCTAAATTTTAGGAGCAAGACACCTCACACATCCCGAAGGATGTCATGCTTCATCATCGGAGCTGCTCCTCGTCAGACCGGCGCTGCAATATCTGATGGGCACCACCCCAAGAGGGGGGGGGGGCTCTTTGCCGGAGATCTTTTGTGATAATGAATCCGTGACCCCAAAAAATGTGAGAAAGAATATTAGAGGAGAGTAAAGGTAGTGATTAAAATTGGCTCTAAAAAATCAACATCAGGTAACTGCTTTATTGGACCTAATGTGAAGAAAAACGCCAAGATTAAAAATAGTCAAATGAGTGAAGCTGAAATAATGATCAGTCACTCTAAATCTGAACAATCGCAATAAGGGTGGGGAATTTCCAAACCATCCCTAACATGGGTCAACATGTTTCGCATCCTGGTGGTCCGTACGGATCCCTTGATGCTTCGTCAGGACCAAAAACGACTATAAATATCTCCTAGGCATGAGGGGGGTCTGGAAAACTATTCTCCAAGGAAACAAAAAAAGGTATCCAGTCACTTATGTTAGTAAGAAGGTCTATTAACCGTCGCCCTACAAGTAAAGGTACACAGGTTAATCAGAACACTGAGCAATATAAAAAATACCAAAAGGGAAATCATAGTGAGGAGCAACCATGCAGAACAGTGAAAGTGTAACAAAAGAGGTGCTGAATAAACAACAAATGTCTGTAAGTCAACTTAACTTACCAACCCAATTAGGGAAACGCGCTTCCTAGGACCACACGGACCCTTGGTCGAGTGCGAAAATAATCTGCAGGGGAAGTACGAGACAGATCATATAGAAAACATGTACAGTGAGTAGTTTTCACAGTAATGCACCCAGCATAGAGGTATGAATCAACATCTGATGCCTATATCTTAAAGCTTACTAAGTTAGTAGAGATAGGGAGTTGATTAACTAATAGTGAGATTAAGTAGGAGGAGGTGTCGCCATCATCTTCAAAGACTCCATCAGCGTCACCACCTCCACCGAAGACCCCCCCCTCGCCGCTGAACACCTGCATTTTCAGATTCGCACCGACCCAAGGACCACCCTCAGAGGATCCCTCGTCTACCGTCCTCCCGGACCTCGCGCCTCTTTCAGCGACGCCATCGCCGACTTCATCTCCCCGCACGCCCTCGCCTCACCGGACTACATCCTCCTAGGCGACCTCAACTTCCATCTGGAACAAAACAACGACCCCAACACCACCACCCTGCTCGACAACCTCGCCAACCTCGGCCTCAAACAACTGGTGAACACCGCCACCCACATCGCCGGACACACGCTCGACCCTATCTTCTCCGCCAGCAAACACGTCTTCTTCAGCCACACCTCTGCCCTACACTGGACCGACCACAGCTGCGTCCACTTCACATTCCGACGCGAGACCTCCCACCTCCGCACTCAACCCATCCCTCGTCGACAGTGGAACAAGATCCCTGAAGAGCAACTCTTCTCCGCTCTCGCCGCCAACCAACCCACCCTCACCACCGACCCCAACGACGCAGCTCTCAACCTCACAAACTGGATCTCCAACTGCGCTGACAACCTTGCTCCCCTCAAACGCACGCATCGACAGACCAACACCAAAAAACCTCTCTGGTTCTCTGACACCCTCAAAGAATCAAAGAAAACTTGTCGTGCCCTTGAGAAGGCCTGGCGCAAGGACCACACCGCTGACAACATGACCGCCCTCAAGAACGCTACACGCGAACACCACCACCTGATCCGCACTGCCAAAAGGAACTTTTTCACCGACAGACTAGACAAAAACAGCCACAACAGCAGAGAACTCTTCAGCATCGTCAAAGAGTTCTCCAACCCCAGCGCCAGCGCCAACGCCGTCACGCCCTCACAGGATTTGTGCGAATCCCTCGCCACTTTCTTCCATCGCAAGATCAGCGACCTCCACGACAGCTTCGGACACCAGACCCAACCATACACCACTGAACCCGCTTCCCCGGACATCACCCTCAACAACTGGACCCACATCAACATGGAAGAAACCAAATCCATCATGAACTCTATCCACTCCGGCGCCCCTTCGGACCCCTGCCCGCACTTCATCTTTAACAAAGCCGACGACATCATCGCCCCGCACCTCCAGACCGTCATCAACTCTTCTTTTTCTTCTGCTACCTTCCCCGAATGCTGGAAGCACGCTGAAGTCAACGCCCTACTAAAGAAACCTACGGCTGACCCAAGCGACCTGAAAAACTTCCGCCCCATCTCTCTTCTACCTTTCCCAGCCAAGGTAATAGAAAAGACCGTCAACAAACAGCTGACCCCCTTCCTGGAAGACAACAACCTGCTCGACCCTTCACAAACCGGATTCCGAACCAACCACAGCACGGAAACCGCCCTCATCTCAGTCACAGACGACATCAGAACCCTGATGGACAACGGTGAAACAGTCGCCCTCATTCTCCTCGACCTCTCGGCTGCCTTTGACACCGTCTGTCACCGCACCCTAATCACCCGCCTACGCTCCACCGGGATCCAAGGCCAGGCCCTGGACTGGATCGCCTCCTTCCTCGCTAACCGCTCCCAAAGAGTTTACCTCCCTCCGTTTCGCTCAGAACCCACCAAGATCATCTGCGGCGTACCTCAAGGCTCATCGCTCAGCCCGACACTCTTCAATGTCTACATGAGCCCCCTCGCCGACATCGTACGCAAGCACGACATCATCATCACCTCCTACGCCGACGACACCCAACTTGTACTCTCCCTCACCAAGGACCCCGCCAGCGCCAAGACCAACCTACAAGAGGGTATGAAGGACGTCGCAGATTGGATGAGGCTCAGCTGCCTAAAGCTGAACTCTGAAAAAACGGAAGTCCTCATCCTCGGCAACACCCCGTCCGCCTGGGACGACTCCTGGTGGCCCACGGCCCTCGGCACCGCACCGACCCCCGCAGACCACGCCCGCAACCTCGGCTTCATCTTGGACCCTCTTCTCACCATGACCAAGCAAGTCAACGCCGTGTCCTCCGCCTGCTTCCTCACTCTCCGCATGCTCCGCAAGATCTTCCGCTGGATCCCCGCCGACACCAGAAAAACCGTGACCCACGCCCTTGTCACGAGTCGCCTGGACTACGGCAATACCCTCTACGCCGGGACCACCGCCAAACTCCAAAACCGCCTGCAACGCATCCAAAACGCCTCGGCCCGCCTCATCCTCGACGTACCCCGCAACAGCCACATCTCCGCACACCTGAGACACCTGCATTGGCTCCCAGTCAGCAAAAGGATCACCTTCCGTCTTCTCACCCACGCACACAAAGCCCTCCACAACAAGGGACCGGAATACCTCAACAGACGCCTCAGCTTCTACGTCCCCACCCCCCCCCTCCGCTCCGCTGGCCTCGCACTTGCTGCCGTCCCTCGCACCCGCCGCTCCACGGCGGGTGGGAGATCTTTCTCCTTCCTGGCGGCCAAGACCTGGAACTCCCTCCCCACCAGCCTCAGGACCACCTAGTACCACTCCGCTTTCCGGAGACTCCTAAAGACTTGGCTGTTCGAGCAGCGATAACCCCTCTTTCCCCCCTAGCGCCTTGAGACCCGCACGGGTGAGTAGCGCGCTTTATAAATGTTAATGATTTGATTTGATTTGATTTGATTCATTAGTACACGTAAGGCTTCTTTGGTAGCAGTATAGATAATAAAAATTCAAAAACCAGCCGTCACAGAAGATTAAATATCGGTATGGCCAGGTAGCTGTAAAATCAATGAGGGTACAGAGTGTGTAGGCAACAACCGAAAAGGCATCGATGTGCCGACCGAGCTCAAATTAAGTCGTAGTCGATAACCGTTGCAAAGTAATGAGCATGTAGACCACGCTCGGGTCTATAAAAAATGAAAATAAGTACAGACGGAGAAAACTCACTTTAAGATGCTGCCGCCAGTGCCGGTCCACCTACCCGGGTCTGCGTTCCCTGTAAAGTGAAGGGGACTGCAGGAACAGCGGTAATAAGCGGCGTAACCCGGAACTCAGATGATGCCGGGGAACGTGCGTGCATGGTGTGAACATAGGCGACGGACTAACCTGAATAGGGGTCTTGTGGCAAAAAATAGAAAACGGACTCATGAGCTAAGAGGAGTCCGATATAAATGGAAAACAGGAGTGTAGGCAAAAAATCCGGGTCAAATGAAGACGAAAAAATGATGACATTGGTCACCAGAGTTTCTTTTTGTGGATTGATCATATATGTTTGGTGAAGAAAGAAGTAGTGGGATCCGTACGGACCACCAGGATGCGAAACATGTTGACCCATGTTAGGGATGGTTTGGAAATTCCCCACCCTTGTTGCGATTGTTCAGATTTAGAGTGACTGATCATTATTTCAGCTTCACTCATTTGACTATTTTTAATTTTGGCGTTTTTCTTCACATTAGGTCCAATAAAGCAGTTACCTGATGTTGATTTTTTAGAGCCAATTTTAATCACTACCTTTAATCTCCTCTAATATTCTTTCTCACATTTTTTGGGGTCACGGCTTCATTATCACAAAAGATCTCCGGCAAAGAGCCCCCCCTCTTGGGGTGGTGCCCGTCAGACATTGCAGCGCCAGTCTGACGAGGAGCAGCTCCGATGATGAAGCATGACATCCTTCGGGATGTGTGAGGTGTCTTGCTCCTAAAATTTAGGACTCCCTCTACGGTATCCCCCTTTTCTCTTTTTCCTTTGGAACACTAAAAGGATCATGAACAGCAGGACCGGAAATAGGGCTGAGGTTCATAAAGAGCATGATTAGGGGAGCAAGGGAGCAGGGCATGGATTAGCAAGTGGGCAAAGCAATCATTACAGTTAACAGGACGTAGGTGAGGAGGATCAGGTGTAAGAAGGCCAACCAGATTCTGGAAGACCAAGGAGACCACACAGTGGTGGCCAGGAGGTTCAGGACCAAAATTACCAAGGTTGGGAGGACATGATGAAGGAGAACCTGGATCAAGAGAACCAGGATAAATGGCTGCAGTGCCAGTAGGATGAAGAGGACAAGGAACCGATAAAGGTGGACCAGATGGGCCAGCACCTCCAGATCCAGGCCTATAACATTCATGGTGAGGAGAACTAAAACAAGATGACTTGAGCCAAAACTACCAGATAAGAAGAGAACAACATGGTTCAAGAATTTCCAAAAGGCAATGTTTTTGATAACAATCAAAATAGGACAAAAAGGATTTGGGACAAACAGTACCAGGGTGAGGGTAGCTGTAGGACAAGGTCCATGAGAACTAGACTCAGGGCAAACCAATCTACAAGGATCAGGACCAAGAAGATCAATGTAGATGGGCAAATAATCTTAACAATAACAAGAACTATGAAAAACAAGAATTCCACTGCCATGGACAGGAGTGCCAGGGAGGAGAGTCCAGGCACATAGGCAACCAGACCATTGGTGTAATTCATCCAAAGTGCTAGAAAACAAAATATGTTTTAAATACATAACTTTCATGTTATTCTTCAGCAATGATGCGCCATATGTATCATGCATTGAACTTTTCACAAACAACCCACTTCACAGAATCTGGCCGTTTGAGATCGGTAAAATACATTTTGGTATGTATGAATTCCAATTTGCAATTCGGTAACATGTTACTGAATTACAACTTGGAATTCCGACTACATACTGATTCAGTATTAGGGAGGGGAGTGTTCAGGGTGGTCCTTCCTAATTTTGAATTCTCGACCCTCGAGTTATCAGCCCCTTCTGAGAGTTTGCAATGTGCCTGTGGCCCTGTTAGTGCTCCACTTGCTCATAATACTTCTATTCCCTTTTGCACTGTTCCCCCTGGCTCTGGTCCTCTAAGTAGCCCTGGTCCTGGCCCCAATCATCTTTCATATTTATTCTTTTTACTTGGTTTTGCTTCACAAAGTCCCCATTCTCCCAATCATCTTAGTCCTTCTTGGTCTGGTCCTCATCCTCCTAGCCCTGGACGTTCTGCATCTTGCTCTTGGGATTTTACACCAATTGGTCATGGCCTCCTTGTTCTCATCCTCCTGGACCTGGCCATCCTGTTCCTAGCACTTGGAACTGATCCACCTGGTTATGGTTATTCTGGTCCCGATCATCTTTTTCTCCTTACTCTGGTCCTTTTATTCTCATATGGCAGGTCTTGGTCGTCTTTGCCCTGAACATCCTGGTACGCCTGGTCTTCTGTGTGCTGGCCCTCTTAGAGCTTATCCTAGAAGCACTGGTTGCTTGGGAACCAGGTCTGATCATAGCAGTCAGCTACCGCCTAGTCTTTCTGGCTCTGTTCTCCTATTCTTGGTTGTCATAGTCCTTGTCCTTTATGCACCTATTGAACCAAATACTCTTGCTCCTGGTCTTTAAATTCTGGGTTGTTATAGGCTCATTTCTCCTGGACCTGGTCTTCCACGTCATCCTAGTCTTTGGTCCTGCTCCTCCTGGTATTTCTTGTTCTTATCCTCTGCTGTTGGTTGTAATATCACTGTTAATCTGGCCATCCTGGACCTTCCTGATTCCCCCAACTCCTGGTCTTATTCTTGTCTGGTCCGCTTGGGATTGGTGTCCTATTCCTGGTTATCCTCACCCTGTACTTTGTGGTCCTGGTACTGCAGGTCCTGGTCCTGCTGGACCTTTTAGCCCTATTTGGTCAACTTTTCTGTTCCCATCTGAGGGCTGGCTTTCCTCGTCATTGTTCTCCTGCTTTATGTTGTTCTGGTCTTCTGTCCTGTTCCTTGTCCTCTTGGTCTTCCTGACACTGCTTCCATAGGTCCTGGCCTTCCTGATCTTAATGTTATTTGTCCTGGTCCCCATGATTCATGTTACTTTGGACCTTGCCCTTCTGAACACCCTTGGCCAGTCCACTTAGTCATCCTGGCTATGTCTGGCTATGTCTGGCCGTAATAGCTTTGATGCTCCTCACCCTGGTACTAGTACTTAGGTTCTGGTCTATATGCTCCACTTGTTACTTTAGGTCCTCATTTCATAAGCATCTGGAATCTGTCCTCTTGGTCCTGACCTTTTCAGTTCATATAGTTCTCTTTTCTCTTTCCACCTGGTGCCTTTGGTCATGCCTTTGATACTAGTCCCCCTGTGACTACCTAGTTTTTTTCCTATTTAAGCTCATCTTCCGGCCCGTTGCATATTTTCCTCACAGTTCTCAATCTGGTCCTAAGACTCCTGACCCTAATGCGCTCAGTCCTCCTGCTTCTTGTCCCCATGGCTCTACATCCAACCACCCATCATATTAGCCTTTCCTGGTTCTAATGTTCCAGAATGTCCTGTTCCTGCAAGCCTTAGCCTTTTCTTGGCATGGCCTTCCCAGTGAATGTCCTCCTGGTGAACTTTCCTGGGTACTGTGGCCCCTGGTCCTCTGCATCGTGGTCCTCCACTTTTCAAAGGCTCCAGGTACTGTACATTTCAAGCCTCCTCACCCTAATTCTGGTGCCCTCATTCTTGTGGTCCTGTCCCCCTGGTTTACTAGTCTCCCTTGTTTGAATTTGCCAATACTGCTGCTCCTGTTCCTTCTGGTCAATGTAGCCCAGGTCATCTTAGTTCTTGATATTGTCTTCTGGTGCTGATCACACCAGCATTTGTTCCCCTTGGCCCTTCCAGCCCCTCTAGACATCAGCCCCTTCTTAGAGTCCTACTAATTCCTTTAGGTATTCTGGTTTCTCTGTTACGCCTTGTTCTTTGCTCTCTGACCCTGGTTCCGTCTTCTATGGTGCTCCTCAATAATGCTTGTCCTGAGTTGTGTTCTTCCTGTCCTTGTTCTCCTGACCATTGATCTCCTAGTTTCCATGGTGTGGGTCACTCTGGTTGTTAGAAATGGGGTCTTTGGTTGGCAATCAGGTTAACCCCTGTTCAAGCAAGGACCTTCACTCTAGTCAGGGCAAAGGGGAATAACACTCAGTTAAGCCCCGCTCACCCCCTTGGTAGCTTGGAATGAGAAGGCAGGCTTGACTGAAGCAATGTGTAAAGTATTTATACCAACACACAAAGTAATACAGTGGAAACACTACAAAAAGGACATAATATTTATCTAAATAAATGAAACAAGACCAAAACCACAAAAATCCAACATACACAAGTCAAGATATGAATTTTCAAAAGAATAAGACTCTTAATCCTTAGAAAACAGTGAGAATGCTGTTGTTACACAAAGTAACTGATTAGCGCCAAAAATAAAGCCACACGGGAGAGCATGGGTCAAAAAAGAGTAGCGATGCGTTGATTCCTTATTGGCAAGTGAGGCCGTGCGTCGTTTCCTTCTCTGGTCAGGTCAGCGATATGTTGTTTTTCTCCCCCGCAAGAGAGCGATGCATCAATTTCTAGATTGGGCACCTCGAATCCGCACAGAGTCAGGTTGACATGGACGCCCAGGGACGATGCATGGAAAATCCGGTCGCATGGTATCAGAAAACTGCTCTGCATGAGGGTTGCATTGTTATCAGTATCTGTAAACAGGTGTTGTGTGTAGTTTCTCCAGCCACAATGCACTGATCTCCCAGCCTCGATGCAGAGGGAGCGTCGATTTTAGGCGTGAAGCTGGCGGCGCATCATTTACCAGCCGCGTTGTGGAAGGTGCGTCCAAAAGTTCCCCGCACAGCGTTTTGTGTGTGGATTTTCAGTTCTTGTCTGCCCAGGGAATGGATAGGGCACCACTTGACAGGGCAGGAGTCTCAGCAGAGAGTCCAGGTGCTGGCAGGGGAAGTCTTTGATGGCCCTGAGACTTCAACAATAGGAGGCAAGCTCAGTTCAAGCCCTTGGGGAATCTTCTCAAGCAGGAATGTACAACAACGTCCAGTCTTTGTCCCCTTTCACAGGCAGAAGCAGCAACTGCAGGATAGCTCAATAAAGCACAGTAACAGGTAGGGGCAACACTTCTCCTCAGCTCTTCAGCTCTTCACCTTGGCAGAGTGTCCTCCTGATTCCAGAAGTGATCTAATGTTCAAGGGTTTGGGGTCCAATACTTATACCCCTTTCTGCCATTGAAGTAGGCAAACTTAAAGGAAAGTCTCTCGTGTTTGTAAGATCCTGCTTTGCCCAGGCTAGGCCCCATACACACACCCGGGAGTTGAAGGCTGCATTGTGTGACGTCAAGCACAGCCCATTCAGGTGTAAGTGACCATTCCTCCCCTCCCCTCTTAGCACAGATGGCTCATCAGGATATGCAGGTAACACCTGGCTCCCTTTGGGTCACTGTCTAGAGGAAAGGTGCAAACAGCCCAACTGTCAAACTGACCTGGACAGGGAATCCACAAACAGGCAGATTCACATAATGTTTTAAGCAAGAAAATGCCTACTTTCTAAAAGTGGCATTTTCAAACACACGCTCTAAAAACAACCTTTAACGAAAGATGTATTTTTAATTTGTGGGTTCAGAGACTCTAAACTCAATTTTTTATCTGCTCCCAAAGGGAATCTGAACTTTAGGAATCTGCACTTTAATAATATTTTAAGGCAGCCCCTATGTTAACCTATGAGAGAGATAGGCCTTGCACAGTGAAAACAAAATTTGGCAGTATTTCACTGTTAGGACATACAAAACACATTAGTATATGTCCTACTTTAAGCATACACTGCACCATGCCCACGGGGCGACGTAGGGCCTACCTTAGAGGTGCCTTACATGTATGAAAAGGGATGGTTTAGGCCTGGCAAGTGGGTATACTTGCCAAGTAGAATTGGCAGTTTAAAACTGCACACACAGACAATGAAGTGGCAGGACTGAGCCATGTTTACAGGGCTACTAATGTGGGTGGCACAACCAGTGCTGCAGGTCCACTAGTAGCATTTGATTTCAGGTCCTGGGCACCTCTAGTGCACTGTATTAGGGACTTACTCATAAATCAAATGTGCCAATCATGGAAAGCCAATTACACATAGATTTTTCACAGGAACACTTGCACTTTAGCACTGGATAGCAGTGGTAAAGTGGCTAGAGTATCACAAACAGCAAAAACAGAGTCCAGCACAAATCAACAACCTTGGAAACAGAGGCAAAAAGTTAGGGAAGACCACCCCAAGGATGCCAAGTCTAACACTGTCAATTAGGTCCTTGTCTCACTGTTTTCAGCCCGTCTTGAGTCTGACCACTAATGGATCTTTTAATCCTGATCCCGCTGGGCCTGGAATTCTTTGTCCTCAATAATTTTTCTGGCCCTACTGATCTAGGGTCCTGCTGATCTTATGGTCCCCTGGTCCTCATTGATCTAATCTCTGTGGTCCTGGCCTTCGTGCTCCTGGTCCACCTTTGCACTTTACTCCTGGCATCTGCCCTCTTAGGTAGGTCCACCTTGAGTTCTTCTGGCCTTGGTCCTTCTCATCCCCTGATCCTGGGTGGTGCTCTTGAAATCTGAATGCCCTCAACCTCTTGCTGGTCTAGGCTTCCTGGTACTCCTTTCCTATGTCCTAACCCACCTGTTCCACATTTTCCTTGTGTGGTGTGGTCCCTTTCTAGGACCTTCTAGAAGCTTTCCCTGCAGCATGACTGGGTGTGGTTTGTGGGCTGGGCCAGACTCTATATAAGGGAGCTAGCCCAGCTCCACGTACTAACTATTCAAAGGCCCCGGTGCAGAGCAGCAGCAACTTTCTGAGCTCCTGTTCTGGAGGCCTACCTTGATGTTCCAGGCCTGCCCCGCATTATATTGGTGATCCTTGAGCAGGGCCATAAGGCGGAGGTCGGGCTGGGCCCCCAACCCCGTTCTCAAAGACTCTTGAATTTTGGGCCTACTTCTGAAACTTTCAGAGCGTGCAATTCAGTGCTCTCATGTAAACCTTGGCATTCAGATCAGCAACAGCTTGCACGATCATTTCATGGCATTTGCATATTCTTGTTCGAATCAGCAGTGTGCGCGATTCATTTCCAGCATGTAAAACTTGATGTTCAGATCGGCAACAGCTTACGCGATCATTTCATGGCATTTGCATATTCTTGTTCGAATCAGCAGTGTGTGCGATTCATTTCCAGCATGTAAAACTTGATGTTCGGATTGGCAACAGTGAGCGCGATCATTTCATGGTAAGTACAATTTTGGTGTGTTGAATTTGTTGAGGTGCACACATTTATCCTGAGCTTTTGGATTTTCTGTGAAGATGCTTCATTCAAAATATGACATTCTTTGTGCATATACTGAAAACAAGATTCCGGTGCCTGGACCTCACAAGAGGCAGCCTTTAATATGCCCCACACATTTGTGCAAAATCATCCTGACATGTGCTATCCTGCTCTGTGCGTGTGAACGTTCCGATGTATGACCAGGTAGATGACCTGCCTGAGGAGGAGGATGGTGGTGACAATATGGAGGGGGAACAGCACAACACAGCTGCTGGGGTACGCCAGAGACAGCACATAGTTGACAACTTTTACTCTTAAGAACCACTGAATTCACCTTGTCAATTTTGTAAATAAACACTTCACTAATACAACTAATCCTGCTTTGGTCTTTTCAATCTCCAATACGCATTACACAGGAGTGTGAGTCAAAGGTCAGTGATCATGTTACGAATGGGAATCTGACAAGTACTGTTGCAACATCACATGTGATGTGTAAGATTGTACTGCCACCATCACACACATCACTGGTATGTGACAACTGAAGGACACAATCTATGGACCACTACATATTTTGTACATCCTCTATATCATGTCCAAATAGGATGTATGCAAGGAGCCCACACATGAGGTTGTGGATATCAAAAAATAGAATTTAAGTAATGTTGGAACTGAAAACTGTCACAACTCAGTGTGAGAGTTGCAATGGCAACTATGGTCATCATGATTTGCCCACATATAACAATGAGTGGTAGACATTGGGCCTGCGCAGAATATCTATGGTAATCTGTCCTGCCACCGTTATGGGGCACAATCCTGACACAGGGTAAACATGACCTCACACATTACACGGACATGTCTGTGGAATGCACATCAGCATGGATGAGACCATATGCAGCTAGGGCTGCAGGTCCACCACACAAAACCAACAGCCATTGGTAATGCAAACAGGTTTAATCAAACTTTTGTGATCAATACATATTCTGGGGGGAATGTAGGCAGAGTACGTCATACACACTGTGTACCAAAGATGTACACATCTCAGACAAATATACAGGCTTCACACAAGTCTCCATAAACTCAAAATCTACATACAGAGACAGTTGTTGGATAATAATTCCTAGGTAGCAATGGTTCACCCATCATCAACAATGCCTGACCTGTGTACGTAGCTTTAAATATTATGCTCTGTATTACAAAATCACACATTACAGACAAAAACACGATACACAATCACAAATCAGAACTATTGCATTGTACTGAATGCCGAACATATGTGGATACACTGTTGTCACACATGCATATATATGCACAACGTTCAACAATTTGCATGCTGTTGAGTCTGTAACACACACATTGGTCAGACAGACCAATCACACACTTGTCACATAGGTCCATTCTCAAAATGCCACACTGCAGCACAGCCCATGTCATATGTATGTTAATTCAAGGTGCGTCTAAGGACAGTGCAAAAAACATGCAATCAGGAATTGAGTCAAAAAATATGACACAAATGAGTAAAAAGCATCTGCAAATGCAAAGTAAATGACACATGGGCCCTTAGTCTGAATTCCTCCTTCACACTCCTCTCAATGCTGCCTTGAGTGAAATCGACGCATAACCGGCATGCGTCTATATTAACAATGCACATGCTTTATGCGTCTAAAAAAACCTACGCAAATGTCAAATGCGTCAAATAAAAACACGCATGACTGAAAACTTGACGCACGGAGCCAGGAAGTGATTTCATAGTAAATCCTGTCTACAAGCATGGTACAGTGGGTGTAGTTTCACTTTCTCTTTACAGTCTGTGCCTTTCTGACTGTGTGGTTGTGTTTTGGAGCTTGTGGTTGTGTCTTGGTTGTCTATTGAAGTTTGTGGTGTCCCTCCTGTCATGTCCTGTCATATATTTTGTGCATTTTGTCCCAATAGTTGTGATTTTGTGTGTTTTTTGTCTATATTTGTAATTGTATTGTGGGTTGTCTGTCCGAGGTAGTTAAGCATTTGGGATATTTGGGATTAGTTAATGGGGTTAAGTTTTTGTTTATTTTTATTTTT
The DNA here is from genome assembly GCF_031143425.1 of Pleurodeles waltl. NCBI lineage: Eukaryota > Metazoa > Chordata > Amphibia > Caudata > Salamandridae > Pleurodeles > Pleurodeles waltl. Next base: position 268,300,596 of record NC_090440.1, read on the forward strand.
TCTCGGTATTTGGGGGTCAACTTTGAACATTTAAAACAGGTCTGGTAATGGGAGGCTGACAAGGATGTCAGAGGATGCGTTAGGTGGATTTGTGTGGCTGGTATGCCACTACCTACCTATGATGCCAGAGTGGGTGGCCGGGTCATCCAGGGATACCAGACAGAGGCCAGGCAGCTGCGGTGGGGCAAGGTGCTCCACCACCTGAAGAGAGTGTACATGAACGGCAGGAATGAGCCCCAGCTCAAGCGTCGCTGGGCAGATCTGGTGGCCAGGGAGCAGGATCTGCTTGATCACCTTGGTGCTGAGATCGGCAGACCTGTTGGTGAGTATCCCATTGGCATACTATTTACTGTTCACTGCCCTTGAATGACAGTAGCAGATGAGTTGGAGTTCTGCATGCAATGCTTGTGGACCGGTTGTATGCAACCAGAATGAAGTGTATCTGCGCCAGTCTAGGCCTGGAGATCACATGTCCAACCATGATACCAATGCAGGTCAGATGTCTGGTGAGTCCTGAACAACCACCATGTAGGCACACATTTCAGAGGTCATGGTGACACCTGTGCCCCAGCATAGTGTCATATATGAAACGCCAAGGCACCGCCAGCCTATCATATTTTCCCTGGATTGTGTCAACAAAGTTGGGAAATGCACGTATAGCGCAACTTTGTCCTAATTTAACGCACAGGACCCCTTCCACCTGCAATTATGTTAGTAAAGGGGGCTTACACGCCTTAGGGGGCAATGTATATAGGGCATTTGATACCATTAGACAACTTTGCCACATCAGTCATGGATTAATCAACTTTTGAGACTTGTGGTGCGCAATGGCCAGCATTGTGTACACAAGGTGATGACAAGCCACATGTAGTGCCATTTGTGACTATGAATGACAAAGTGCAACGCTGTGAGAATATTGGTAGTGGCACACTCCATCATTCTCTCAATACAGGGTTGCACCATATTGAACCCAATTTGGTGCATCCCTGTATTGTCATGAAGATGGAGGACTGGGCTGGCAAATGTCCCCCAGCATGGCACGCCGTCTTTTGCACTCAATGTATGTTACACTTATGTGGAATGTAATTAGCTTGGATGCAGGTCAAGGCCAAACGTGTGCTGGCATGGAAATAGGTGTGTATGGTCCACTCCATTACTCCATGTATGTGTGGGCATGCCTTGGTGGATGACCAGGACAGTTGAGATGATGGATTGCATGGTCACCCCCCCTTAGGCTCAGGGAGAGTCGAATACCAAATTTGTAGGTAGATGTGATGCTCACAGTGTAGGTGACAGTCATATTGATCAGGCTTAGATGTGTACCTATCAGCTCTGACCCCTTATGGTTACCAACAGCATCCCATCCTCCTATTAACATCTCCAAGTTCTTTGTGATGTTTGGTTGTAATTAGACACAGATGATGAGGAAGTTTGGGCCTGATCTATGTAAAGTATGCACTGCCTTTGCATTATTCTTTACAATGCAAAAGCAGTGCACACTTCCATATGTTTGGTTTATTTTCGCGTTGTGCATTGATTAATGTCAATAAAATTATGCTAAGGCACTGTTGTTGTTACATTTATCAGGGCCATTGTCTTTTCTAGAATGTGAGTTGGAGTTCATGTGTAATTAGATGTAGCAGTGTAAGCTACCACACAATGCTGACACTGATGGTTGCCTGCCTCCATTTCACAGCTGCCAACATGAGCAATGATGAGCTATGCGCATTTCAAAAGAGCGCAGTGAGATACCACCATATCCTGGCAGTGGAATCTGGCTTCCATAAAATGGCTCGCTGCTACTGTGCTGAGAGGGCAACGGGGGAATGGCGGGCATTCCCACAAGGGGTCCCCACAGTGGTAAAGAAGACACCACAAACACATGGCTCATCAGCAGTGCAGGGAGGCACATCTGGCACCACTCCCACAACCTTGGCAGGCAATTGCTGCAGGATCTGAAGAAGGACGTTTCCCTGGCCCTGAAACGTTTGGACATTTTGGAGAAGGAGGTGGCCGCCAACACCAAGAGGCTGAAGTTCATCAAAAAAATACTGAAGAAGGCCAAACTCTGAGTTACATCTGAACTGCCACCTCTAAGTTCTGTCCCTTCCCTTTGAAGTTATGTTTTATTGTGAGTTTCAGGGGGATAGTGTTAGGTTAGTGTAGGTGTGTAGTTTAGTTAGGATAAGTGAATTTGGGGGTGAGTTATTTACTTATTACGTGTTAATGGGTGAGTATGTGGGGGCTCAAGTTTGGGTATCTATGTGTTTCATTAAAAAAATATAAACATTAAAAAGAAATACAAACAAATATATATTTGTTTAGATTTAGTTAGTATATGTGTAGTATAAGTATATGTTGTCCAGCATGTGTCCTGTGACTTAAGAGGGGTGGGGGGTGGTAATGTTTAGAGTGGGGTGTTAAATGTGTTAGTTAAGTTAGCTTTAGTTGTTGGTTAAGTATAGTTGTAATAGGTTAGTTTAGGATAGGATAGTTTTCATTAATTTGTTTAGTTCAGTTTCATATTTCATACACATTTTTTGCGTGATCCTACACATTTTGTGTTATTTGCTAGTGTCTCGGGGTCTTCCCATGAGTGCACAGTGAAAATTGTGTGTTGGCCTAGGGATTCCTCTTGCCTCCGAATCCCTCTCTTGACCTGTGCATCACCTATTAACAACTGAGCTGTCACATTGGCAGCAACAACACACCTACTTGTCAATGCATCTGCCATCCATTGTACACATCACTCAAGGTGACTATGTTAACTTTGTATTGGACATGTAGGTGTAGTAATTCCACTGTCAGTGTTGGGGTCCTGAGTAGGAATGTTGGGGACTGTGACACATCTGACACAGCCTACATTTGAACTCTATCCTGCAAAAGTGACCGGTGCAATCACTAATGAGTTTAGGTACCTCTGTTTCAAACCAATGTGTTTTACTGGTACTCCCAGCTGACGATATTGCCCGAGAACTGTTTCACAGCCATTCCTGCATATGTAGTGAGTGGAGCACACATGTGTTCTTCATGACATACTCAGTAAATTGCTTGTAGGGAATGAGACAAGCATTGACATTTATCATGTTGGAACCTTATGTGTAGGTATGTGCCCCCATATTCCTGCACTCTTGTACTGACACACTGTAACTAATGACATGGTTACAAACATCACAATTCCTAAGCGTAGTAGATGTGTCACAATACACAAAGACATGCTTTTTGTGTAGGAGGTGTTTAGTTACAAGTGTCGTAGTGCAATATTTACAATGTCCAGGTCAGTGACCTCATTTGTGCCAGGGTTGAGGGACATGCTTTGGTGAAGTGTTGTTAAATGCCAATTGGTAAGTGAGAGACAATGACAGTCCATAGCAGACAGGTCAGCAGTGTGTTGGTGAAGAGTGCACATATCCAACTGAGCTAACACTAACATGATCTCAAACACAGGACAAAGGAAAACACTGCCCATGTGGCATGGGCAGGTGCTTCCGGGAACTCTTGTGAGTGAAGATGATCTGTTCCACATCTTCATCCTCCGATATGTGTGGTGTCTCCTCTGCCCTTGATGGTGGTGGTGGGAAGGAAGAGGAGGCCACACATACTTCAGTGGTTGGAGATGTGGAGTCCCAATTCCCAGCAGCTGCAACCTGTGGAACAACATATGGCATCACTGCAGCAAGGAGGAGCTGCTGTTTTTTGAGGATGGCAGCAACATCGCGGTGGTAGGCAGCCATTTCTGCCCTGAGGGAGGCCACTTCCAGTGCATGAAGTCTATCTTGTTCTCAATCTTGGTGCTGCCAATTTGGGGGGTGCAGTTGTTGTGGCCTCTCCCTCGTGGCAGCAGCTATGTCCCTCAGACACTGCTGGACTTCATGCAGTGGGGAGTGTGTGTCTTGTTTGGCTGTAGTATGTTTATTGGCTGTAACAAGGCATGTGCACATACCCTCTAGGCTGGCTGTCACAGTGTCCATCCCCACCCTCACCGACTTGGCCAGATCCCGCTGGACTCCTACCACTATCCTCTCAAAGCTTGTCCCAGGGTTCTCTGAGTCCTCAGCTGTGTTGATCCTGGCAGGTCACACTATTGGGGTTTTGGGTGGGGAATCTGCTACATTATTTGTCTTCCTTGCGACTGGAGGCAGTGTCTGGAAGGATACCAGGAATTCTTGGAGGGTCTCTTGGCTGATGGTTGTCAGCTGGTCATCCAGGTCATCGGCGTACTCCAGGACAGCCAGATCAGCAGGAGAGCCATCATCCTCTGCAAAGTGATGGTGTAAAATCAATCTTTCTGTGTTGTGGCAGTTGACATACACGTCACTGACTTTCTATTGGAGGCTCTTTGTCATCTTACTTCCCAAACATTGTTCCTATACATCATGGTTGTAGTCTATCAGCCTTTTGCTCCACCTGAGTGTCAAATGAGGGGAAGCTCAGGTGGCACAATTTGCTACGTCATACCTACTAGGTGTGATGTATATCCTTTTTGTGGCTTGACACCATCTTGTTATTGTCAACCCTCCCCAGGCATCCATTTGCATGGTAGGGACTTGCAATTGGTGTTGTGGTGGTCAAGCCACAGCACCATACATGGCAATATGCCCCTGTACAAGTCTTACATGTTTCACATACACCTGTGCGGTACTGAAACCTTGCACCACCCCAGGGATGGCATTGCCAAGACACTATGCTGTTGTTTCCTTTGATAGCTCCTCATGTTGATGTATGTGTAGGTGTGCTACATTGCATAGCACATGTAGCCCTTGCATATTTCCATTTCAGCTTCTGTCTGTGCTGGTAGGTGTGCCTTCCTACACAACTATGATCTCATCCTCAATGCAGCCATCCTTGAACAATGATGCAAGAGATGCAGCATAGTGACAGTGCAGCTAAATTGACTCAGGCACAGGGGTGGACCCAGGGATGGCCAGCATGGGTATCATTTTTTGCTGTGTACATCATTAGTTCATGAGCATAGCCAGTTAACTGGAGTTGAACTTAGATCAGGGCCTCAAGCTAGTTTAATGGTGATTCTGCAGGTAGTCATACTGGTCCCTCATTACAAGTGCAGCAGTCCTATGACCACCTGACTGCCATTGTCTATATGACCACCCCCAACAGCGCAGGTGGTAATGGCACATGTTGTTCATTGGGACTGCCCCATGGGCCAATGGCCTGGCACTGGCAGGTTTCCAGCAGACTGGCAATGCCACCTATTTTGTGACACCAGACCAGTATTACGATTAACGATAACCTCCAGGTATGTTCTTGCTTTTCCACCAGCCTTTGCATGGCAATGAAACCCCCATGCAAAGGTTGGTGGTGATGTGGTGTGGTGTGTCCCTGGGTGCCCCTGCACAGCCCAAGCACCTGGCATGGGCAGTGGAGGGGCCCCATGGCCTGCCCTTTTTGCCCTTTCCACTGCCTGATTTATAGGTCTAAGAGCAGCGTGTCCTGTCACACCCATTGCACCCCCAAGACTGGCACTGACTCTATTTGATCTATCATCAATGTTGTGCTAAGTGTCCCAAGGAGCTACCATGAGCAGACACATTTCCAGCTGCCATCCCAACGTGTGACTCATACTGCCAACCAGCAGGACTGGCAGTCTAACCAACACCAGACTTGCCCATGCACCATCCCCCAACGTCAATGTGGAATTATACACCATTATGTTCAAAGGCATGCACCATGTATGTATGTGTGTGTTTATTTCCCCATCCCTATGTGTCTCGGAAGGTTGTGTCAGAGTAGTTGTGGGCTCAGCCTGTACCTGTTGTGACCCACAGTTTGCTATCTGTGGTACATATTTTCTGTAGAGGCACATTTCTGATCAGCATCAAGATGTGTGGTTCCACACTACACCAGTTTAGTTGCAATGGGTAGTGGCATGTTTCCAGTGATACAAGACTACCTTGCTTTTCCCCCAGTGCCTGCTTCGATTATTTTTCCCTGCACCCAGGGGGCATCCTTACTGCATGATGGAGTGGTGGCTGCCTTATGTGGATGTGTTCTTAATGTGCAGGATGGTGGTGCTACCGGCACATGTCTGGGTACTGTTGGTATGGTTGCAATGGATTGTGTTCTGTGGGATGCAGCACAAATGTGTTTGGGCAATGAGGCAAGGCATTTGCAATGTGTTACTGCAAGGGACACTACCATGATGTAACCCCCGGAATAGTATTGATTGACTTCCTAGTCTCTGATGTCTTGGTCGTGTTGGTAGGGTTAATATGACTATATGCGATGGATGTTGTGATGACACAACCAGAGGCACAATCATTAGACATGACACCCATCCCATGTGCTGCATATGTACATGTAGGTATTTAGCCCTGGTGATTGACATATGTCCAGGTTGTGTATCTGTTGTGGTGCATGGCACTACCAAGGCGTAGGTACATGTGTAGCTTACATCAGCATGGTGCAACTTGCTTCATGTGCAATGTGTCAATCTGTGCTCCTTTGACATGCATTGTGTGTGTGTCCTATGTGCCTCCCCCTTCTTGCACTTGACAATTTAGCATTCATTTTCCCCATGTAACTTACCCTTTATTTGTGGTGTTTCCTGGTAGTCTGTGCTGTCCTGTCCTGCGATTCCAGTGACCAGTTCCTCCGGGATGATCGCTGCAACCATCTCCTCCATCTCGTCCAGGTCCTCTTGTGATGCTGGACTACCACCTTCAGTTTGCAGTACTGCCTTCCTGTTCCTTGCCCTGTTTTCCTTTGTCCTTCGCTTGCAATCATGCCAGTATTTCTTGCACTCAGTTACGGTTCTCCTCATCTCTGCCACACTGTTAATCTTGTCTACTATCTGCTGCCAGTTTGCCTTTCTCCTGCCAACTGCCAATTTTTAGGTCACGAAGAGTTGATGTTGATGCTCTGTCACCTCTATCACCGGTATTTCATGCTCCTCTGCACTGAAACAGCACTTTCTCTTTTTCTTCTCCCTCCCCTTGGTCTTGTGTGTCTCCTCCTGGCTGGTTCCTGGTTGACTGGGGTTATCCTGGGGTCTCTTCTGGCCTTCTGGCTCCATTTTGCCTCTTCTTTGCACTGTTTCTTCCATTTGGATCTGTATTTGATGCTAATGCAGGTAAAAATGGTGCATTTCCGTTTTGCGACATGTTTACGTGTTGTAAAACAGGTTATATTCATTTTTCCGGCGTTAACGTCATTTTGCCTTCCGACAAGGCGCAATGGTTAACATCAACATTTTTTACTCTAACCTGTTTTTAGTGCCACCCAGCATCATAGTTTAAATATGACACCCGAGTGGCATTAAAAAATGGCACTAGCCAGCACTAAACGTTTTGATGCAAAACTGCGTTTGCCCAGTTTTGCATCAAAAAGTATAAACCTGGCCCTAAATGTGCTATGCTCCCACAGGCATACACCAGATCAAGTGACGATTCCAGTCCTGGCAGTCAACATTAATATCCTGAGGCCATCAGACTACCCATATCCTAAATAAGAAGCAACCGGTTTTGGTGTTTTGTCTGCTTTCTCTATTCCATTCCCCCTTCCCCTTGAGGACTACCCTTGGCTCAGTGTACCACTCTTTGTTGCCGAGGCTACTTCTCGCAGGTTGCTAGGTTCAGTCTTTACCCCATCAGAACTACCTGGAATTCAGGTGAATGGCTTGTGACAATGACCATTGGAATTTCCTTCATAGGATAGAATAGGGATAGAATGGTAAAGGTAATTTAACCCTTGCATTCTCCTTTGTTTTTAACACTGTCCCTGGGCACAGGGGACTTCTCGTTACTGTCTGCAGCAAAACAATAAAGCAGACACAACAGAAAATACCATTAGGTATAGTACAAAGGATTTTAAGAGGCTAAGGGAAGTGAGAGAGGCTGCAGGAGAGAGCGACAATGGAGAAAAAGGGAAGGTTTGCAAGACACACAAAAAATGAAACTCCAAGGAAAGATACAAAACAACAAGAGGAATTAGGGCATAAGAGATATAAAAATAACTGAAGAAAGACCCCGCAGGAGAGACAGGAGCATGAGAGAGAGGAGGATATAGAAAGAAGCATAGTAAAAGATAGGGGAAAATGAGATAGACTGAGTGAAGGACATTGGTCAAATGATAGTCACCAAGAAAAGAAAGAAATGTGAAAATGAGAGAAAGACGAAGAATTACAGAGAGGGGCAAAAAAGTGAGAGGGAGATTTATAGATAGCAAAAAGTGATAAGGAGAAGGAGAGAGATGTACACAGGAAGTTAGGAAGGGGCAAAAAGAAGGACGGAAAGGGAGAGGGTGAAACAGAGAAACTTGGTGTTATGGGTGGGTAAAAGGAAATACAGAGAGCAAGAGAATCAGACAAATAGTTGCACTTGGTGATAGTGTAGTGAAAAGAGTGAATAGAAAAAGAAGAGATAATAGATGTGATGTTTCTGTGTTTCTGTCAGAGAAGGTGATAGGGCAGATACTATCTAGAAGAATAAACTGTTGCATTTTTAATGAAGTCCTACAGCTTGCTCAGATTCAATTCATGTCTCTACTCAGTACAAAAGACATCAAGTATCAAGTTACATGACATTCTCAAAGATATCACTGCAGAGAGGCTCCTGAGCGACAACCAAAAGAAGAAGCCTTGTAAATCTCAGATCTGTACAACGTGGATGTTTGCTGCAACTTCCCAGGGAGTTTGGTAGTCACCTCAGGGTGGGTCGCAGATACACAGGATCTGAAGGTGACCAAAAACCTCAGTAGTTCAAGAGTGAGCAGGAACTTCAGAGGCATGAAAATAAAGGGAAGAGGACCATTAGTGACCTGAGGGTTATGCGAGTCCCCTGTGCCTAATGTAATCAAGAGCCTCAGAGACGTATACCCTGAGAAGCAGCCTCCTAGAGCATAAGGTTGGCCAAGAGCCATAGGGGAAGAAAAGTAAGCAGGAACCTTCCATAACTGAGGGTGACCAAGGAGCTCAAGAGAACTTAGTGGAGGCCTGGAGAGAGGCAGGAGCATGAGAGAAAGGAGAATGAGCAATTGTTTCAAGGAAATGAAGGTAAATTGGAGCCTCAATGTTCTAAACTAATCAATAGCATTGAAGGTCCTGCTCACCCCATTGTCCTCTGAAGGAACCGGGAGAGAACAGGAGATTTGGGTTCCTTAGGGCAAGCTGAGCACCTTATGATTTAACCAGAGGTTAAAAATAGGTTCTCAACAACTTGAGGAGCCCTTCTTTTCATCAGTGTGTGCAGGAGCATTAGGAAATTGAGAATGCAAATGAGCGTAATGGTCAACTAACTAATGATGAGCAAGTATCTTAAGGCCTTAGGATGAGCAGGACCCCTGGTTTCTTGAGGGTGAACAGAATCCTCCAGACGTTAAGGATGTGCATGGTTCCCTGAGTCATGGCCTGGTGTCATACAGGACATTCAGGTATATTGGGAGGGAGCACAAATAAGGGCCCAATAGGTGACTAAGAAATTCATAGACCCAAGGTGGAGAAATGCGTAGGCTTGAACATCAGGTGAGGAGGACTGTCGGTGAGTTACAAAGAAATAATGGTGTTTCAAGTCTTGGCCAATTCTATTTATCCTACGAAATTAGAAAGCTTAATTCATCAGAGAGGTCTCTTAATATTACTCCTCTGATGCTAATCATTGTTTCATGAAAGGTCATAGTCCACAATTGTGGGCCACTGTTTCTTCGGATGCCCGGCCTAATTTTGGTCTAAATCCGACCCCGGATCTTTGCAGGTTTTCAGATGACTCTTATGGGTTTTCCTATCTGAAGTTAGAAAAGACTTCGGTCAAGCACGCTTCACATGCTGTTTCCTAAGTGTAATAACTATTAGGGCTTCAGAAATCCAGATAGTATGAAGTTTCAAATACCTTTTTTTTCCTTTTCTGTCTGAATCTGTCTCATTGAGAATGTCACGATAGTAGATATTAGATTATTGCGGAAAGAGCCATGATCTCCTAGTCCTCTGATAGTGTTAAAGAGCCACAAGGTAATTGATTTGTTTGACAAAAGGTGAATGGAAGCAAGAAAGTCAAATTCTTAACTCTACTCATGCATTCTATGCATAATAAATGGAGCATACTCACACGTACACGTTGGGTACAAAAATAGGCAAACTTCACATTGATTTGTAAATTCCCTGCACTTGCAGTGTTAATATGTGGCATAGATGTCAGAAACTTAAATGAATTATCCAAGCGGGTTTGTGCCGGAGTTCTTTACCCATGTTTTGATTATCATATATTTTGGTTCATCTCTGGGATAGTTTGCTACACAATGCTTTTTACAATTTTGTTTTTGCACATAACATTACACTGGTACATGTCGTTATGCAAATTTTATCTTTTCAGAAATGTGTCGAATAATTCGAGTTGAGCTTGTTATTTCTGCAGAAAGACATTTGCATCGCAATCAAGTCTCAGTATCTAATGAGTCTAATTAAAGAAAGGCAGGCTGTAGAGACGGGTTGAAGCAAAAATAGTTAAAGTTTATTATACATCATATATTGCAGACGCATACGTTGCCATTGCATAATGATACATATCACTTATTTTAATGTCGCATTTGAATGACTCGATGGTCAAATAGCTCTTTATTTAATTGTTCCTCCTCATAAACCATAGCTGAATGTTCAATTAATCGATGGGTTCTTTGTTGTGAACACCCTATCCCCTCATGTCTTCAGTCTTCTGTTAAAAATTAAAATTTATGGGTGAAGTGATGATATTTGTCCATGTGCCTATCAAGACAGCTTGGTCTGGTTCAATACTTACTTGAAATAATAAAAGAGAAACATTTTCGAATACCTATAAATACTTCAAATTTTACTTGTTTCAATTATTAATACGCTATGGAGATGGAAAACCCACCAGGAGACGTTTCAATTTAAAATGTATGAAGCAAAGTCAGATTTCCAGTGTGTTTCTATTCACCTATTGAATAATTATTACTTATTTAAGTCCCGTTGACTTCTAAGCAAATCATCATTTAAACTCACTAGAAAAGTCCATGAAATCCTCCATCTTGTATTGGTTTGTTTTGTTAGGGAAGATAGACGTGGTAGGTTTAACACTAATCAATGAAGGATTATTTGGCATGGTATTAATTGTTACCAGTTCAAGCCTAGTCAATCCCAGTTTATATATTCTGTGGAATAATCACTCAAGAAAGGCTACCTGCATGTATCAATTCTTCACAAAACAGCATCCAGCCCCAATCCATAGTTCAAACATGTTTCTTATTCTTCATGTGGGCCGTAAACCCCGTCCAACTGAAAGACAGTCCTGTATTCTCAAGCTAACAGCATAAAAAATTGAGAGAACTGGACAGGAGGTTATGATAATTACTGGGAAATAATCAGGCCATGAACTCACTCTGTCTTCCTCACTCCAGTTCAAAGGTAGTCAGAACACACTGAGAGTGTGACTTTTAAGGGGTAAGGCCTTCCAAGCATTGGGTTAAGAGGGACTATTAGACCACCAAGGTAGTTATGACTGTATACTTGTGTTTAATAAGATCTAGATTCACTTTGATGTTTGAATGCATCATATTGTTGCCCATTTTGTGTATGAATTGTTTGGACTGATCAGGAATCCAGTAGGTTTAATGAAAGATATACTGGTTCCAAGATGGCCCCCACAGTTGTGTGGATGTAAAATGTAAATTAGCACTTGTATAGCGCACTACTCACCCGTTAGGGTCTCAAGGCGCTGTACTCATACCGCTATGGAACCCCTCCTGGCTTTTCCCTGTGAGGTGCCCACTCCTGAGCACCCCCAGGGTGAAGCCAGGCATCCAAGCGCTGTTGGGGCTGTTGTGGAGATTAATGGGACCCATGAATTAGATTAGGCACCGAGGCGAGAATTATCTGGTCAAGGGGAATTGAGCCCAAGACCTGCCGAAGCGGGACTTGAACCCTGGTCTTGAGCCAGATCTCTGCTTCAGGGTCTGCCGCTCTAACCATTGAGCCACACTTCTCCACTGGATAGGTCATGTGATTTCTAAGGGGCCATGCCCTCCAGGCGTTTGGTTAAAAGGGACTGTTTGAGCTTTATAATTGATTCGAGCTTGGTGGGAGTTGACGTATCTGAGGTGAAGTAAGGAATATTTGTGTCTAATGCATTTATGTACCATAGCGACTTCAAGTTGAGTGTGTCTGTGGGAATATGGCTAATAGATTGGTATTTACTTTGTCTTCATGTAGATTACATCATCCTTTCTTTATACTGGAGTAACTTACTAGCAATAAGCATGGTCCTGTGGGAGTCCTACTACTGTAGATTGGATGTTAGAACTTTACTTTTGATTCAATTGTATGTCCTGGATGAAAAGGATCAAGCAGTGCTGTTCTAGGAAGTTTTTGTTGATGCAAGTATTAATATGCTGTGTTGCTTTATTCTTGGAATTGGTTTCGGGTATTAGTTGGTTCACTTTGCTTGGAGGTATTTAACTTTTTACAGTTGTTTGAGGAGCACTGGTAGGTGATTTTATTTAAATTTTATGTATGTGTATATGTATGTTTGCATGTATATATGTATATATACATATGTAAATATATATTTATATACATTTGGTGTTGCATGTTATGACAATGTGAAAAATGCATGTTTTACACTGAGGTTTATGTAGGCTATCTTTTGGTGTGCTTTGTAAGTGTGTGATTCACTTGCATGTACAACTAGGTTTGGTATTCTGCTGCCTTTTGGTGTTGTTTAGCGTTTTGTTAATGTGGGTTATTTATTGTGTTATAGAGCAACAATTAATGTCATTTAATCCACTTTGACACATTGTCCTGAGGATGATTTCATGGATGGTTTGAGCCTTGGGAGACTGAAACGTCGACCTTATACTCTCCACAACGCAATTCTACGCATGAGCTGCTGGCCACCCTTAGCAGTGGTTTTCTAATTGTTTGAAAGACTGCATATAGGACTCAAATCTTTTAAGGTTGGAGAGTCAGGAGGGTTGGTGCTCTCCTTCGGTCCCCTGGAGGTGAAGGGATTGTGGACAAGAGGAGTCACCAGTGCATTTGTATAAAAATACAAAAAATCTCTTTGTTGCTTTGCTATGTTGATGAGTATATTATTAGTGAATAGATAAAAATTATTAATTTTCCCAGAAACAAATTACACGTTGTTTAAAGATTCATTCATTTATGGAATTTATTGAATCTATGGTTAATTACAGCATTAATAGTATTTAATATCGCTGAAATATTTGTATGCAAATGATTCCTCCATGAACATTGTGTGCTTTACAGTTTAGATTACCTAGTTCTGTGGGGAATATTGGGTTACCCTGTTTATTTGTTACAACTTTCTAAAAGTGTCATTTTCAAATGTGTAATGATAAATCCCAAATTTACCATTAAAGAGGGTTTAACATTACAAGTTTATGCATGCAAAACATGATGTATCTACTACCTCTGGTTTAGGAATTACAATTCATCCATTTTAACATGGAATCCCCAATGTATTCCAATGGGAGGGGTAGGCCTCACAGTCGTGAAAAACAAAATTGGGTGTTTTTCACTACTAGGACATGTAACATGAAAAGTACATGTCCTACCTTTTAATTACACAGCACCCTTCCCTATGGGCTACTGAGGGCCTTCCTTAGGCGTGACTTATATGTAATAAAAGGGGAGTTTAAGGCTTGGCACAGGGTTTTAAATGCCAGTTCGACATTCAGGCTGCAATGGCAGGCCTGGGACATGTTCTTGTAAGGTGCTACTTAAGTGGGTGCTGCAATAAGTACAGCAGACCCACTGGTAGCATTTAATTTACAGGCTCTGGGTATATGGTATACATGTAAAATAAATATGTCAATCAGGTATATGCCAATCAAACCATGTTTTAGGTAGAGGGCACAAGCACTTTAGCACTGTTTAGCAGTGGTAAAGTGCACAGAGTCCTAAGCCAAATAAGCAAAAATCAAGCAAAAAATAGGAGAAAGCCAAAAAGCTTGGGGATGACCATGTAAAGAGGGCTATTTGCAACACACACTAACCTGCAGCAACACCCACAGATGTGTGAAGAAAGAAGACATGAAAACAAACAAATTGATGCAAACACAGAAAACTGAACAGGTCCTGAGGAACATTTTCAAGAGAAAATAAAAATACGAGAAGGAGTCACAAAACAGTGATGAACATGCCTTCAAGCAACACCACTCAGAAAAACCAGATCAATACACTGAGTAGTTTGGTACATAGAGTGATTCTTAGATGGCTGAAGCTGACTTAGCACTTCCTCTGAATAGCCTGTCTATGAGAGACCACATTTCACAGCTTCCAATACATCAGGCACTGCCTGGTGAGGGAGACTTCCCTGCAAGCTGAATCATAAGAAACTCTGGCAATGTGGTCAGTGAAACAGTTTCCTCTAAACCTTTCTCAGCATCCTTGGGGGTGGTAATCAGAGGAAAGATCTTTAGGACACATGAATGACAGGACATCCACTGCCCTTTCTTCCTCCTACTGGTACAGATAGCAGAACTGCATAAGGAGAACAATATACTGGAATTTAAACAGATAATTACAACCACATCTGTAACATAACAAATGGAATGTCAGGGAATGGAGCTGAAAGGTTACCTGGGGGGAAAGAACAACTAATCCTGCCCACTTTACGATTGTTCCTGACCGGCATGTAGGCCACCTGTAGGAATACCAGTTGATACTTCATCCAGATACACAGTCCTTGTGACTTTCTAAGGCTGAAAAGGACCTTGACTCTAATAAACTAGAGCATGGAAGAGTTAATAAAGAGCAGAGAAGCAAAGACCAGAAAAGCAAGTCATGACCCTTCAGCTGGAAGAGCAATGCACTTTCAAAAACTGCCATTTGACCTGGGTTAACCACTCTCTCATGTAGCTCCCAATTCAAATGGCTCTATTTATTGTCACAATTAACATTATTGCCCAGACACCAGTCCTAACAGCATAGATATTGGGAGTGACCCAAAGCAGAACCTCAATGTTGGACTGTCAAGGGTATCAGTGAGACCAGAGAAAATGAACCCAAGGTTTTAGTTGAATATAAGCTCAAAGGACAACATATGGTAGCTTTAACTTTAGATCCCCAACCACGCACAAACTGATGTTTTGTGAGAACAGAGAACTTTACACAAGAGAGGCTGAAGGACCATCTCCCTGTCCACTAGTAGAAAAATATAAAAAAATGTGGAATACTTAAGTTCATCTCTGCTACTGAAGGGTACCCATGACCACATCCCTGTCCATAATTATTTGCTCAGTATGCCACTCCAGACTGGGCCCAACCTTACTGGAATAAGACTTGCCCTTGCACGAAAAGGAGTGGTCCAGCCCTAGCCTACCCTACTGTGACTCCCTTGAATGAGAACAAAAGCAAACCCAAACTATTTTTAGCCTTATTGGCCATCACTAGTGAGGTGCACCCTGTGTTCTGTGCACAGTGATCACAGGTTTCAGGTCAGGCATACCCTTTGCACTTTTAATGTCTAACTGAAAAAAACTAAAAAATAGGTTGAAATGCTTGCTTTGAGAGATTCGTTCACCAGTAATATCTTGAAGAAGCTCCTGATAAATTGCAATTCTTTGATTAGTTGCAGAAGAGATTTTTCCACCTTCAAGAGAAATCCAAATTCCCAGGCAGTCTTAGAGACCTCTTGCTTTCAGAGAAGCGTCTTATGAAGATAAGAGTCACACATTAGCTAGTCATCAAGTTATGGAGATAAATATCCTAAGTAGAAGAATGCCATTTCAATTGAAAAGATTTGATCCCATTCCGAAGGACAACCGACTTGAGCAGGCACCAAGAAATGTGGGTCTTTCAAAACCTGATAAGAGGTTGTTATCGATTTCAATGAGATGGTCTGAGGAAATGGCCTAGCAAGGCCACAGGTGCTTCATGGTGTTCCCAATGAAAAAACATGAAATCTTGATTTATTTCAAATGAAGTAAATTAACTCCAACCTGTGCACATCCTTCCCATTTCTTAGTTGGCACAGTTTGTACAATCTTATGCTGAGAGACAACATCATACTTTTAAAAGACTGAAATTACTTAGGCCCAAGGGCTGCAAATCCAGTCTGTCTCTAATGTAAGTCATAATTCCATTAGTCACTTCTGGCAACGAACCCATGGAGTTCACATCTGGCCCTTTTCATCAGCTAACTGATCATCTTACAAGGGAGTAATAGCTGCATCTGTCATGGACTGGAGATCAATGCATTTGAGTGTGAGGCTCCAGGTTCACATTGTGTTGCTTTTTGGTACACTTTCACAGTGACAGCTTGTCCCCCATAGGACAATACCCACACAGTCCATCAAGGGCCACATGTATGCAGAATTGGATCATTTGCGACTAGAAAATGCTTTTTGGTATTTTCAAAGTTCAAATTGTGATTTGGTAACTTGTTAGCGAATTGCAATTTGGGATTTGACATTTGGTATTGGGAAGGGGCTTGTTGAGGGCGTTCCTTCCTTTACCAAATGGGAAAGGTAAGTACAAATGTTTTGAGAAAGGAATATGGTGGCAAACTTTTTGCAGTTCACCACCAATATGAAGTTGGTGGTAGCTCATTTGCAAATGGGAAGGGGTCCCTAAGGAGGAGCAATGCACTTCCAAAAACTGCCATTTGCCTTGGGTTAACCAGTCTCTCACTTAGCTCCCAATTCAAATGGCTTCATTTAGTGTCACAATTAGCAGGTCAGAAGGAGACAGACTCTCTTGACAGCAATTCATTATCGGCCAGACACCAGTTGTAACAGCATAGATATTGGGAGTGACCCAAAGGAGAGCCTCCATGTTGGACTGCCAAGGGTATCAGTGAGACCTGGGAAAATGAACCCAAGGATTCAGTTGAATATGAGCTCAAAGGACAACAAATGGTAGCCAACATACTTTAGACCCCCAACCACACACAAACAGATGTTTTGTGAGATCAGAGAACTTTAGACAAGAGAGGCTGAAGGACCATCTCCCTGTCCACTAGAAGAAAAATATGTGGAATACTTAAGTTCATCTCTACTTCTAGAGGGTGCCCATGGCCACATCCCTGTCCATAATTCTTTGCTCAGTGTGCCACTCCAGACTGGAACCAACCTTACTAGAATAAGGCTTGGCCTTGCACGAAAAGGAGCTACCAGCCCTAGCCTACCCTACTGTGATTCCCTTGAATGAGGACAAAAGCAAACCCAAACTATTTTCAGCCTTCTTGGCCATCACTAGTGAGGTGCACCCTGTGTTTTGTGCACAGTGATAACAGGTTTCAGGTCGGGCATACCCTCCACACTTTTAATGTCTAACAGAGAAAGCTAAAAAGTAGATTGAAATGCTTGCTTCGAGTGACTCGTTCTCCAATAATATCTTAAAGATCACCCTGATAATTTGCAAGTCTTTGATTAGTTGCAGATGAGATTTTTCCACCTTCAAGAGGAATCCAAATTCCCAGGCAGTCTTAGAGACATGTTGCTCGCAGAGGAAGGTCTTAGGAAGATATGTCACACATTAGCGAGTCAAAAAGTATGGAGATAAATATCGTACGTAGGTTGCCATTTCAATTGAAGGGAATTGATCCCATTCCGAAGGACAACCAACTTGAGAAGGCACCAAGAAATGGGGGTATTTCAAAACCTGATAGGAGGAAGGTTGTTATAGATTTCAATGAGATGGCCTAGCAAGGCCACAGGTGCTTTATGATGTTTCAACCGAAGAAACATGAAATCTTGATTTATTTAAAATGAAGTAAATTAACTCAACCTGTGCACATCCTTCCTATTTCTTAGTTGGCACAGTTAATAAATGCTTATGCCGAGAGACAACATCATATTTTTAAAAAGACTGAATTGGCTTAGGCCCAAGGGCTGGAACCCCAGTCTGTCTCCAATGTGAGCCATAATTCCATTAGTCACTTCTGGCAAAGATCCCATGGAAGTCACATCTGGCCCTTTTCATCAGCTGACTGCTCATCTTATAAGGGAGTAATAGCTGCATCTGTCATGAACTGGAGGCCACTGCATGAGAGTGTGAGGATAGAATCCTCAGCTTTTTGGCTCCAGGTGCACATGGTGCTGCTTTTTGGTACACTTTCACAGTGACAATTTGTCCCCCATAGGACAATATCCACACAGTCCACCAAGGGCCACATGTACAATGCATTTGTCTAGTCGCAATCGGGCTGATTCTCAGAATTGGCTCGTTTGCAACTAGAAAAATGCTTTTTGGTATGTTCAAAGCCCAAATTGTGATTTGGTACCTTGTTACCAAATTGCAATTTGGGTTTTTCCATTTGGTATTAGGAAGAGGCTTGTTGAGGGGGTTCCTTCCTTACACTGAATGGGAAAGCTATGTACACATTTTTTGAAACAGGAATGTGGTCACAAAATCTTTTGCAGTTCACCCCCATCACAAAGTTAGTGGTAACCCATTTGCAAATGTGAAGTGGTCCCTAAGGGATCCCTTGACCTTTGAGAATGATGGGGAAACATTTTTTAAGAGCAGGCAGTGGTCCCACGGACGACTGCCTAATCTTGTAAAATGAAACTTAAACGTTTTTTTTCTTCTTAAACGCAGCCTATTTTCCTCTAAGGGAAACAGGCTGTGTTTAAAATAATGCTTTATTTAAAAGCAATCACAGACATGCTGGGCTTCTCAGCCCAGCAGGCCCCCATCCCAGTGATGACTGCGATTCCTAATTGGTTGCAAATTGCGACCTACTTCATTAATATTCTTGAGGTAGGCCCTTTTGCGACCCACTAGGAATCACAAATGAAACTAAGGGGTTTTCATACGCTTGAATTAGTGATTTCCTTTGTGCGATTCGCAGGAAATCATCATTTTAAAAATGCTAATACAAACGCTGATACATGTGGCCCTAAGTCATAACATTATTTAATAAAATGATGTCTTGCTGGCTCTCATTGCCCAATACTCTGTCATGACAAACCCAGGCAACCTGGTGGATGCCTGCCCACCATTAAACAACCTAGTTGGCACAACTGCAACCGCCAACCTTTGCAAAGGAAGGGACTTGGGTGGAGTATCAGTGTGCAGCATATCATCTGCTTATGCTAGGATAGAAGACTTAAAACAGTAAACTGAAAAAGTAGATTAAAAAATGGAAACCACATGCGTGGCATGGCTTACGAGTTGGTCCCTAGCAGGTACCTTTACTTAGAAATCAAAAAATCAACGTTGAAGACAGAGTTCTGGATTAGAAGGAGATAGATGAGCCTATCAACTCCGAAAGTGGTTCTGAAATTTGTATTTTTCTTTTCAATGGGTGTGTAAAATCAGCGTGATTCAGCACGTAAGGTATTGGATTATCATGATGGATGGGCCGATTAAGCTATTCTAGCAGACTGTAAATGTAATATTTACATCTCAAACGCTTTGAAAATTTCTGTAGCAACTCACTTCCTATAAGAAGTCACTTCTCTTCCCTTCTCATCACAATAATTTTGATTCTGAACTACGAATCAGAAGACTCGTTGGAGGAGGTAGGATTCTAGAAATGTGTCCATTTAAAAAAGATAGGCAATTTTCCTATATTTTGCTGTAATACTGATTTAGGATTTGGGGTAGTGCTGCGGCTCACAAGTAATTGGCTCATGTATGCGACATATAAATACATATTGAATGAAAAGCTACTTTTTGGTTTGCCTGATCATAAGTCCTTAACGAGTTTTAAATACCTTACATGCTGTAAAAAATACCCAGTTAAACTGAAGTTACAACGACAGATGCCATCATAAAGGAGGCATTAAAATTACATACAACCCTCCATGGTTGATCAACCCTTCCTCATCCGTGCATGACCTTCTGCCCTGGTGTGCACCCGTTGTCTTTTCCATGCATGGTTGCATGTTACGCTTCTTTGTTATGTTCACTTTTCTAAAAAGAAAATTGTATTTTTTTTTCCAAAAATGCATAGCTCTACTCACGAGTTAACGGATCGTTTGTCTCAAAGTTGGATATGAAAAAAAAAATTGTTTTTTTGTTTACTTTTAGTGCAGTACATGGGCCACAGTTGCCCTGTGTTTAAGGGGTGACTCCTCAGCCCCCTTATACATTCTCTGTTACTTTTTTTTAGGATGCAGACTTCAGTGTAAGGCATTTTACTAATCGTTGTCTCAACAAACATTTTAAGTAAATTACAGGAAGCAACAACCAAGAAAGTGGAAACCCCTCCATGACCTCCAGGCCAGCTCCACTGCAATAGCCTAATCTAAGTAACTTTGGGATGATGATCCACTGTAGGACCGACGATACAGACCAACACATGCTGGGGCACTTTTAGACTGAATCTGACACTCCCTGTCCATGCCACGGCTGAGATGTGTTCTCTCAGATCTGGTCGCCGAGTCCTGTTCCCATGTTGTGGTTATGTTTACAGCGTAGGCTGCAGGTAGAGTGCGACAGCAAAGGAGATTCAGGAGCTGGATTAGTGGTTGGGGACAGTACATCGAGGCACTGTGTCGTTGGAGAAGGTGACTAGAAGCTGAGTGACCAAGTTAATAATCAAATGAATCATAAAGAGTGATTGCAAACATGAAGGAAGTGGAGCTGAATGAGCGATAGGGGATAAGGGAGGCATATTTGTGAGAGGGTTGAACTGGCATTGCGCCATGAATTGTGACGCAACAGCATCAGAAGCCTAAAGTTATATTTATAAAATGATGCATTTGAAAAAATGCATCATTTTTCAAGGGTTGCTTGGGGCAAAAGCTCGCTTCAAGCAGCTGCGCCATGTAAGATTTAACGCAAATGTAACACAGTGGTATTTATGGGTTTACCACTGCATCACACATCACCGGGAAGCACAAAGTAAAGCCAGAAATGCACCAGAATTGCTGGAGTCCGTCGCTGTGGTATAAAAATCTGAACATCACCAAACACTTTTGCAAGCTCAGTTATGCCATGTAGATCATCATTCTGCAAATACGAGTAGCTAGGGAATCACCACCACCATGTAAGCAGCAAAGGAGGAGGGAGCATGTGTTGTGGCAGCGCATACCTCTGACCCTGCATCGATGCAGGCAGGTCACTTCCTCCTCACCACTGCTCCGGTAAGTGCTGCCATTGTTTTGGGCTTGTTTGGGCTTGTCTGGGCTTGTTTGGGCTTCTTGGCTTCTCCTCTCCAGGAAGGCCCCACCCCCCTCCCTCCTCCTCAGAGCTCTTCCCGCTCCTGACTCCTGCTGCCCCTGCCCCCTTCACTCCTATTGGAGGTTTCCCTCCCTCCTCCCAGCTGCCACTCCCTCCCACCTCCCCTCTTATGCCGGCCGCAGCGCGGACGCGCCGCCGGAGCACCAAAGGCAAGCCCGTCTGCGCCCGTCCGCACCAAGACCGCGCCCAGCGCCAGACCCCCTGGCCAAAACGCCTCCCGTGCCACCAAACACCTTTACACTGCCAACAAACTTCACGCCCTTAATCCAGGATGCTCCTCCATCTGCTTCCAGTCCACACCGACGTGCACCAAAGGACCCTTCTCCTGCAAAGCCTGCAATTTCACCTGCAACCTAACCTCCAAACTCCAAATCAAAACAGAAAACCGCCTAAGATGCATCCTATTTAACACCTGCTCCGTCCACAAACATGCAATTGAACTCTGGGACCTCCTGACCACATACTCGCCCGACGTCGCATTCCTCACTGAAACCTGGATGAATTTGTCCTCAGAACCAGACATAGCCATAGCCATACCCGAAAACTACAAGATCACCAGAAGAGACCGAATCAACAGACCAGGAGGAGGAATCGCCTTAGTCCACAAAAACACCATAAGAGTCTCCACCAACTCCCACGACACCATCAACTCCGCCGAGCACCTCCACTTCAAAATCCACATCAACGCCAACAACACACTCAGAGGAACACTGGTCTACAGACCCCCAGGACCCAGACCGCAGTTCTGTGATGACATCACCGATGCCATCAGCTCCTAAGCCCTCAACTCAACAGACTACATCCTCCTTGGTGACCTAAACTTCCACCTAGAAAATAACAATATCAACACCACCAACCTAATCAACTACCTCGTCAACTTTGGCCTCAAGCAACTCGTCACTACACCCACCCACTCCGAAGGCCACACACTCGACCCCATCTTCTCAGCCAGCAACCATGTCTCTTTCAGCCACACCACCGAACTCAGTTGGACAGACCACCGCTGCATCCACTTCCCCTACCAAAAACCAGTCACTCACCACCACCGCACACAACCCCCCGGACACAACTGGAGCAAAATATCAACGGATCAACTGATCTCCACTCTCGCCCGGGGCCCACCCCCTGAGACCCCGGACCCCAACATAGCCACCACCAACCTGCATCGCTGGATAGAAGATTGCGCCAACACCCTCGCACCGCTCAAAAAAAACCCAAACACCTCCCACAGAATCAAGGCCAGCTGGTTCACCCCAGAACTACAGGAATCCAAATGGCTATGTCGCAAAATGGAAAAAACCTGGCACCTTGACCCTACCAACTTCAACCACATCGTTTTCAAGGATGCCCTACGCAAACATCACCAACTGATCCGCACCATCAAAACGACCCACTTCAAAAACCGCATCAACGCCAACGCTCACAACAGTAAAGAGCTCTTCGGCATCGTCAATGAGCTCTCCACCCCCAGGACCTGCTCCAATAAACCCCCGCCATCACTGGAGTTCTGCAACTCACTGGCAACCCACTTCCGTCGAAAGATAGAAGAAATCCACAATAGGTTCAAACCCCAGACCCACCAGCTGACTACAAACACCCAAGAACCCAACGCTCCAAGCAACACCCACCTCATCCACACCTGGACCCCCGTCAACATAGAGGACACCGCCACCACCATGGCCTCCATCCACTCCGGATCACCATCGGACCCCTGCCCACACCATATCTTCAATAAGGCAAACATCATCATCGCCCCCCACCTCTGCAAAACCATCAACAGCTCCTTCGAGTCAGCCACCTTCCCAGAAAGATGGAAGCACGCAGAAATCAACGCCCTGCTAAGGAAACCAAAGGCAGACCCAGATGACCCCAAGAACTACCGGCCGATCTCCCTCCTCCCCTTCCCCGCCAAGGTCATCGAAAAAATTGTAAACAGCCAACTATCCCGGTTCCTGGAAGACAGCAAGGTACTCAATATCTCCCAATCCGGATTCCGCAGAAACCACAGCACTGAGACTGCACTCATTGCTGCCACAGATGACATTAGGACCATGCTCGACGAAGGAGAAACTGCAGCACTCATCCTCCTGGACCTCTCCGCAGCTTTCAACACGGTATGTCATCACACTCTCCGCACACGCCTACACAACGCTGGAATCCGCGACAAGGCACTCGACTGGATCTCGTCATTTCTCTCAGGCAGAACCCAGAGAGTCTGCCTCCCACCGTTCCTGTCAGAAGCTTCCAGAATCATTTGTGGAGTTCCCCAAGGATCTTCGCTCAGCCCCACGCTCTTCAACGTTTACATGGCCCCCCTCGCCAACATCGCACAAACCCACCACATCAACATAGTTTCCTACGCAGATGACACTCAGCTCATCCTCTCCCTCACGAAAGACCCTGCAACTGCAAAGAACAACCTCCACAATGGACTTCACGCCATCACCAGCTGGATGGAATCAACCCACCTCAAGTTAAACACAGACAAGACAGAAATCCTCATCTTTGGCACCAACCCCTCAACTTGGAATGACTCCTGGTGGCCCACCTCCCTAGGAACAGTGCCCTCACCCACCACCCACGCACGCAACCTAGGCTTCATCTTGGACTCCACACTCAGCATGACTCAGCAGGTCAATGCCATCTCCTCTTCCTGCTACAACACTCTCTGCATGCTCTGCAAAATCTTCAAGTGGATTCCCGTCGAAACCAGGAAAACTGTCACCCACTGTCATGACCACACAAACTTGCCAAGTCAAATCAAAGAAGTGCATGAGAAAAGCAAAGAGATATCCTCAGTGGAGACAGTAAAGCCCAAACTGGAAGAAGGTTTGCAGAGTAATCTTGCGCTTATTTCAAAGGAAGAATCAAGAAGAGAAGATCCAAGATGGCCTCGAGTCCTGAAGGTTAATTACAGTTCTAGTCTTGCAATCGGTTGGTTGCTAGATTACGAGCTCTCCAGATGGAAGCCTTGCACTTCATCTGAGGTCTGACAGGAATCAGCTGTGTGGAGAGAGAGCGCGCTTCAGAACAGAAACTCCTGTGAGGTAAAATTACATTTGAAGATTATATTACAGAAAACTGATAAATATTGTCAAGGTTTATTCGGAGAGTTTGATAGTAGACCGTTCCCGTGGAAGTCGGCAAGGCTACAGAGTTAATGTATGAATTAACCTTATGTTTACAAGGTTCTTGTTTAAGATATTAAAGTCAAAGAAAAAACAAACTTTAAAAGAGCAAGTATCTACAAATGTCAAGGTTATAAACAAAGGCCAAGTTTAAAGGAGAAACGAACTGTTAACAAATAAGCATTTACAAATTCAATGGTAATAAACCAAAATAGAGTTTAAAAGAGAAACAAACTTAAATAAACAAGCATTTACAACTACAAGTTATCGACAGATGTCGAAGTAAGGAAGGAGAAACTAACTGTAATAAACAAGCATTTACAAATACAAGTTATCAACAAATGTCGAAGTAAGAAAGGAGAAACGAACTTTAATAAACAAGCATTTACAAATACAAGTATTGACAGAAGTGACAATAAGACAGGAGAAATTAAATAACATCAGCTGATTTGAAGAACGCATTATCACCAACTATATATATATATAGAGACTACATAAAACCAATCTCTAACAAAGTTTGAGAAGTTCTTCCAGAATCAGTAATAAGCATTTTTTTAAGAAGAGCTATCATTTATAGAGAGAAGCAAGGCTGCAGAGAACTCAGGGTGAGTGAAGAAATAATAGAATTAAAGAGAATTAAGTGTTGAGAGTAGAAAGTGAAAAACTGATGTTGTATGTCCCTAGTAATTGCGACTGTGACTCTTGCAGGTGCTGTATCCAATCTTAGATGTGAAGAGGCAGACTGAGTACTGGCGTTCATCATCTCTGTGGCAGTCTCTCTACCATCCCATTCCCCTTTCCCCCTCCGGGGTACTCAGCACGAAGGATTAATATTTGTTGTGAGTAGCTCGGGTCGGGACTGAGGAGTTATCTTCTGCTTCTGAGGAAATCGAATTGAAGTATCCTGACAGATTGAAGTGCCTGCCACCCTAATTTTAGGGAAAAAACAGATTTCCTCCTGAGCAGAATGGCAGAAGGAATTGATATAAAAGCATTAGCCACCGTTTTGGAAGGGTTACAGAAACAATTAAATAACACCATAGAAGAAACAGTCCAAATAAAACAGCGAATAAATGAGTTAGGGAACACCGCTAAATCAAATGAATCTGTGTTTTCACAAATCCCTAGCCCTTCACAGTCTGCAGGTATATCCACTCAAGTAATTCATGCGGTTTCCCCTATTATTCCTTTGGCTCAACCCGAGCGCTTCGGTGGGGATCCAAATAAGGCGCAGATTTTTCTGACCCAATGCTCATTGCATTTTTTATGTAGACCAGTCATTTTTTCCGAAGACCAGTCCAAAGTGGCATTTATATTGTCTTATCTGACAGGAGATGCGGCCGCATGGTCCATGCCAATAATTTCCAGAAATGATCCTGTTTTATATAATTTCCAAAATTTCAAGGAAGAGTTCTTAAGACTATTTGATCGGCGAACTGCAGCTCAAGCCACTGACAATGAACTACTGGAAATCAGGCAAGGTAATAAAGATCTTGTAGCCTATCTGGCTCATTTCAATAAACTCATTGTAGAGACTGCCTGGCCGGAGTCAAAAAGAGCCGCCATATTTTATCGTGGACTAAGAGATTAATTGAAAGATGCCTTAGCACAAGTTCCAAATAGACCCACCGAAATTTCGGAGTTAATTGATCTTGTGTTACAGATTGACCACCGGTTAACTGAATGAAGAGCAGAAAAGAGAAGAGAGTATCGACCATTTCCCCTGAGAATTGATCGTGTAAGAAATGATCATACGAGAGCCGGAGAAGGGATAACGATAGAAAAACCAATGCAAATTGGTTCCATCCGAGGTCCTTTATCTAAGGAAGAAAAAGAGAAAAGAAGAGTGAATCAACTATGTTTATATTGCGGTGCATCTGGGCATTTTGTTAAAAACTGTCCCAAGAAACCCAAAGCTCTTCAGTCGGGAAAAGGCCAGCTTCATCAGTAGAGGGAGTTGCCCTGATGAAAGCAGAACCCAAGACAACTCCTTTAGATCAACGAGTGGCGAATCCCTTACAAACCGCAGCGCCACATTTGGTACAAACAGTATCAGTTAAGACCCTTGAGAAGGAAATTCAAGTGATCTCAGTTATGATAGACTCTGGAGCCACGGCAAATTCTGTGATATCAAATACGCTCGTGAAATGGGTATTCGATTTATCAATAAATCTACTTTGGAAGTAGTAAGAGCTGTGGATGGAACCAATCTTTCTTCAGGACCCATTTCCCATGAGACCGAACCAATTCAGATGCAAGGTTTTGGTGGACATCAGGAGCAGATAATCTTTAATTTGATAGATGCTCCACAATTTCAACTCATTTTGGGTCTGCCCTGGCTTACAGAACATAATCCACAAATTGTTTGGAGCAAAAGAACGATCAAGATGAATTCCTCTTACTGCAAAGAGAATTGCTTTCATGATGGAGTGGAAGTGTCCACCAAGTCCCAAGCAGCCTGTTTATCATCACACTCTTCAATGATCTGTGCACTAAAGACAGCAGAAATCCCAAAAGAATATGAGGATTTAGTCGCCGTTTTTGATGAAAAGGAGGCTGAGAAATTGCCACCACATCGACCCTACGACTGCAAAATTGAACTGGAGCCAGGTGCGATATTGCCATGTAGCAGAATATACGCATTGACCGAAGCAGAGAATCAACATTTAAAGGAGTATTTGGATCAATATCTTGCTAATGGTTTTATTCGTCCTTCTGAATCTCCAGTGTCATCTGCACTATTTTTCATACCAAAGAAGGATGGAAGTCTTCAAACTTGCCTTGATTATCGAGCCCTCAATCAGGTTACCATCAAGAATCGATACCCACTGCCTTTAGTGTCAGTTTTATTAGATCAAGTAAAGAATGCTAGAATCTACACCAAATTGGACCTGCGAGGAGCATATCATTTGATTCGAGTGGCTTCAGGGGATGAATGGAAAACCGCTTTTCAGACTCGATACGGATTATTTGAATATCAAGTGATGCCTTATGGGTTATGCAATGCTCCCGCTGCCTTCCAGCATTTCGTTAATGATATATTACGAGAATTCCTCGACCGGATTGCCGTGGTTTGTATAGATGACATTTTAATCTTTTCCGACAATCTACAGGAGCACATTTCCCATGTTCGATCCATCCTCACAAGGTTGCAAGAAAACCATCTCTATGTAAAATTGGTGAAGTGTGCATTTCATGTGGAACGAGTTGAGTTCTTAGGATTCATTTTGTCACCAGAAGGAGTTAGTATGGATCCTGGCAAGATAAAGACAGTGCAACATTGGCCTTCTCCTTGCAATGTCAAAGAGATCCAGAGTTTCTTGGGGTTCGCTAATTTTTATCGAAGATTCATATCCAATTTTTCTCAAACAGTTACACCCATTACTTGATTGTTGAAGAAAGGAGTGAAGTTTGAGTGGAAAAAAGAAGCTGAAAATGCTCTTAATTTTTTGAAGAATTCCTTCGTCTCAGCTCCAATCTTGCTCCACCCCAATCCAGATGAGCCATATTATGTGGAGGCAGATGCTTCAGATGTTGCCATAGGAGGTATCCTTTCCCAGCGTCATAAAGATACAGGTCAATTACATCCAGTGGCCTATTTCTCTCGAAAATTAACACCACCAGAGATAAATTATTCAATTGCGGATAAGGAGCTATTGGCAGTCAAGGAAACTTTTCGGGAGTGGAGGCATTACATTTTGGGAGCTAAGCATAAAGTGACCGTTTACACGGACCACCGAAATTTACAGTTTTTAAAATCAGCTCGAACTCTAACAGCTAGACAACTGCGTTGGTCCCTATATTTTGCAGACTTTGATTTTGTTATCACTTTCAGACCAGGAAAAGTAAATGGGAAGGCAGATGCTCTATCTCGAATTGATACCGGTGCAGTTAAAGAGCCTCCAGAAACAGAATTGATTATTCCACAAGAGAAGTTCATATCTGCCTTATTGTATGAAAATTTAATCAAAGAAATTCAAGAAAACTTAACATTCGAAGGAATGCTGAAGTGGTCCAAAGAAGGCCAAGGAAGAGAAATCAAAAAAGGTTTGCCATACTTTAAAGGTGCACTGTATGTTCCGACTGTGGAGCTGCAAGAAAAAATTCTTCAGACTTATCATGACGATCAATTGGCTGGACACAAAGGAATTCAAAAGTCTCAAAATCTAATACAACGAGAATTTTGGTGGCCATAAATGAAAACTCAGATAAGACAAAATGTGTCAACTTGTGACAAATGTCAAAGAGGGAAATCAAATAGAACAGCTTCACAAGGTCTGTTAAGACCTTTGCCCACTACACCCCATGCCCGGCATACTGTTACTATGGATCTTATAGTGGACCTCCCTAGTAGCCAAGGTTTTAACACTATCCTAGTTTTTGTAGACACTTTCACTAAAATGGCGCATTTCATTCCTTTGAAAGAAATCCCCTGAGCCCCACAGGTTGCACAGTTGTTTACACAACACATAGTACGCGCCCATGGTATCCCAAAAATTCTAGTTTCAGACAGGGGGTCCCAATCTGTTTCTTGCTTTTGGAAGGCTTTTAGTAAAAGATTAGGAATTGATTCTCGTTACTCTCCCAGTTACCATCCTGAAACCGATGGGCAAACAGAGAGAGTGAATCAAGAGTTAGGGGGTTATTCTAACTTTGGAGGAGGTGTTAATCCGTCCCAAAAGTGACGGAAAAGTGACGGATTTACCACCAGCCGTATTACGAGTCCATTATATCCTATGGAACTCGTAATACGGCTGGTGGTATATCCGTCACTTTACCGTCACTTTTGGGACGGATTAACACTCCTCCAAAGTTAGAATAACCCCCTTAGAACAGTATTTTTAAGACTCAATTTATTTGATAAAGAGAAGGAATGGCCCGAGTTGATGTGGGCAGCTGAATTTGCTTACAATAATGCTGTTCATTCCACCACTGGGTTCACCCCCTTTTATCTGAACCATGGTAGACATTCTAATGTAATGTTGGGTAAAGAAGATGATTCAGTGCCTGCAGTAGAAGAGATGGTGAGGGATTTGCAGACCACGTTAGTTAGGGCTAGAAAAAACATCATTCAAGCAAAAGACTCATATAAGACTCAGGCTGATAGAAAAAGAAGAGAGAGCCCCATTTATTCGAAAGGAGACAAAGTTTGGTTATCCACTCGTCATTTACGTCTCAAAGGAAATCGCAAATTTCAGCCACGATTTATAGGCCCATTCAAAGTTGACACGATGATCAATCCAGTGGCAGTTAAATTGCAGTTGCCAGCTCATCTAAAGATACATCCTGTTTTCCATGTCTCCTTGTTAAAGAACAGTCCTCCAAATTTACGTCAAAACTCCCCTCCAATTCCTATCCAGATTAGCTCTGCAGAAGAGTATGAGGTCAATCAAATCTTAGATTCCAAAATCCGTAATGGCCAGCTTTATTATCTAATTGATTGGAAAGGTTATTGTCCAGAGAAACGGACCTGGGAGCCGCACGAGTATGTACATGCTTCAAGATTAGTGAGAAACTTTCATAGAACCTACCCAAGCAAACCTAAATTGGAGAACTGTTCCTTGAGGGGGAGTACTGTCATGACCACACAAACTTGCCAAGTCAAATCAAAGAAGTGCATGAGAAAAGCAAAGAGATATCCTCAGTGGAGACAGCAAAGCCCAAACTGGAAGAAGGTTTGCAGAGTAATCTTGCGCTTATTTCAAAGGAAGAATCAAGAAGAGAAGATCCAAGATGGCCGCTGTGAGTCCTGAAGGTTAGTTACAGTTCTAGTCTTGCGATCGGTTGGTTGCTAGGTTACGAGCTCTCCAGCTGGAAGCCTTGCACTTCAACTGAGGTCTAACAAGAATCAGCTGTGTGGAGAGAGAGCGCGCTTCAGAACAGAAACTCCTGTGAGGTAAAATTACATTTGAAGATTATATTACAGAAAACTGATAAATATTGTCAAGGTTTATTTGAAGAGTTTGATAGTAGACCGTTCCCGTGGAAGTCGGCAAGGCTACAGAGTTAATGTATGAATTAACCTTATGTTTACAAAGTTCTTGTTTAAGATATTAAAATCAAAGAAAAAACGAATTTTAAAAGAGCAAGTATCTACAAATGTCAAGGTTATACACAAAGGCCAAGTTTAAAGGAGAAACGAACTGTTAACAAATAAGCATTTACAAATTCAATGGTAATAAACCAAAATAGAGTTTAAAAGAGAAACAAACTTAAATAAACAAGCATTTACAACTACAAGTTATCGACAGATGTCAAAGTAAGGAAGGAGAAACTAACTGTAATAAACAAGCATTTACAAATACAAGTTATCAACAAATGTCGAAGTAAGAAAGGAGAAACGAACTTTAATAAACAAGCATTTACAAATACAAGTATTGACAGAAGTCACAATAAGACAGGAGAAATTAAATAACATCAGCTGATTTGAAGAACGCATTATCACCAACTATATATATATATATATAGCAACATAAAACCAATCTCTAACAAAGGTTGAGAAGTTCTTCCAGAATCAGTAATAAGCATTTTTTTAAGAAGAGCTATCATTTATAGAGAAAAGCAAGGCTGCAGAGAACTCAGGGTGAGTGAAGAAATAATAGAATTAAGGAGAATTAAGTGTTGAGAGTAGAAAGTGAAAAACTGATGTTGTATGTCCCTAGTAATTGTGACTGTGACTCTTTCAGGTGCTGTATCCAATCTTAGATGTGAAGAGGCAGACTGAGTACTGGCGTTCATCATCTCTGTGGCAGTCTCTCTACCATCCCATTCCCCTTTCCCCCTCCGGAGTACTCAGCACAAAGGATTAATATTCGTTGTGAGTAGCTCGGGTCGGGACTGAGGAGTTATCTTCTGCTTCTGAGGAAATCAAATTGAAGTATCCTGACACCCACGCCCTGGTCAGCAGCCGATTGGACTACGGAAACGCCCTATAGGCAGGAGTAACAACCAAACTCCTAACAAAACTGCAAAGAATCCAGAACGCATCTGCTCACCTCATTCTGGACATCCCACGTCGTGACCACATTTCCCCCCACCTCAGAGACCTTCACTGGCTACCAGTGTCAAAGAGGATCACCTTCAAACTCCTCATCCACGCACACAAGGCCCTCCACAACACAGGCCCATCCTACCTCAACGACAGACTCACCTTCCATACCCCCACCCGCAATCTTCGCTCCGCCAGCCTCGCCCTCGCCTCCATCCCCCGCATCTGCTGCACCACCGCCGGAGGAAGATCCTTCTCTCACCTAGCCGCCAAGACATGGAACTCCCTACTGCTCCACCTTCACCAGACCCAAGACCTCTTGACATTCAGGAAATGCCTCAAGACATGGCTCTACGACCAGTAGCTCCCCCCCCAGCACCTTGAGACCCTAACGGGTGATTAGTGCGCTCTATAAATCCTTGATTGATTGAGTGATTGATATCCCTCATTTTCTTTAGGGAGGATGAAGTAATAAAATTTTTCAGACTTAGGAGGGAATCTATCATTGAATTGCTGCATAAAATTGGGCCATTTCTCCAGCCACCAAGCGCAAGGCCCAATTACATTCGCCCACATGTGAAACTTATGGATGTGCTCCATATGCTGGCATCCGGTTCCTTCCAGGTCACAACAACCAGCTTGGTTGGAATCTCACAAGGAGCTTTTTTTGCATTCCTCCTCTCGGTCCTGGGTGCCACAATCCAACTCACACCTCAGCACATTCTCTTCCTCAAAACTCAACAACAATGGACACCAAGCAAGAATTCTATGCCATAGTTGCATTTCCACATGTTCTTGGTGCTATGGATTGCACACATGTGCAATTGGTGTCCCTTGCTGGAACATTCCATCTCTTCAGAAACCGGAAGCACACATATTCGGTCTATGTCCAGGACATAGTGACTCATCAGGGGATATTTATCAATGTGTTGGTCACATATCCAGGGATTGCACATGATGCCTTCATCTTCCGCCACATAAACAAACTTTGAAAACGTAAATGCATGGAAGGAACTCATACCATTACTCAAGAATTCATTCACAGACAAACTGGCAAATCATTACACAACTAAGGCAGACACATTGGGTTCCTATTTAAAACAAAGGAAAACCACCAGCACCAACCCATTTCCTAAAATCCCCTCTGAGCGTAAGCCAACCCAGCTATGCACTCCTTCAAACTAACATCACAAAGTGAATTTCTGGATTTGGTCGAAGCAAGCAGGCATTCCGGCAGCCCTTCTGACCCTTGCCCAGTGCACATCTTCAAGAACATTCTTTTATCTACTTTTGCTGCCACACCTGGAAGAAGAATCATCAATAATTCTTTAACTACGGGAACCTTTCCTGAAGACCTTAAAAAGGCATTGTGATAGGGGTTGCGCAATCATGACACTAAGCCCGTTGTCAGATAGTATGCACACAGTCTTTATTTCAGATTACAGGCAACTCTTTGCTTATATATTATGTTGTTCAGCCACTCTTCCTCTGGTGTTTATTTCTTGTCTTCTTCTTTCCAGGTGGACTCCCAGGAGGCACCTTCTGAGGTCACACTCTTCCCAAATTTTACCCCAAGGGTATGACATATTTCCGACATGAGTCTTGACATAAATGGAGTACATGGATAGGTGAGAATTTCTTTGGGGAAACCTATGCGTGAAATAAATTTGATCATGGCCTGAGCTATAGTTTTAGTGTTCATACTGGCTATCGGAATGGCCTCCGGATACCTGGTAGCATAGTCAACTAAAACCAACAAATACTGGTGGCCCTTTACAGACGGGGTTAGGGGCCCCACCAAGTCCATGCTTACCTGGGAAAAGGGGACTTCTATTATGGGTAATGGTTGTAGAGGGACAGTACGGTCGTGCAACGGGTTTATTAGTTGACATTTTGGGCATACCTGACAATGTTTTCTAATATCCCCATAGACTCCTGGCCAATAGAATCATTGTAGAACCGCTACCTCTGTTTTTTCCCTCCCCAAGTGGTCTTTCCCGTTATCCCCGTGCGCCAAGGTGAGAACTTGTTCTCGATAGGTCTGGGGCACTACCAACTGGGGTTTCCTCTCTGGGTTGTTGGGACATTCCCTATACAACAGGTAATTCGTAACGGTAAACGCAGGACCTACCGAGGCCACATCCGAGGCTAATGCATTTTGCCATGCATTTTTCAATGTAGGATCCTCTCTTTGGGCCTGTCGAAAACTTCCTGCTACAGACATTATGGCCTTTGGGTCTGCAGAGTCAGTGACTTTATGGCCTTCACTATTTATCCGATAGCCCTGTGTTTCTGTTCACGTTTCTTTTTTTCACTGAGCTTCCTTCGGATACTACTTTCCTCAGTGTCAGTGGAAACAAAAGGAGCTTCCTTCCACCAGGAATTAGCCACATGGTCCTGATTGGCATTATTCAGTAACTGAACAAAAGCGTCATAATTGGTTCCTATAATCATGTCCTCAGCCAGATTTGGAAACATGCCTACGGAAAGGCACTCTTCTTGTCCTCTCCAATTAATCAAGAGCGCAGCCACGGGATAGGTTTTCCGGTCTCCATGGACGCATGTTATTAGTACTTGAGCATTTCGGATCCACTGGTCAGGTTCTACATAGTCTTGTTTTACTACAGTCTGGCTACACCCGGAGTCAATAAACACGTTCCTTTCTTCTTTGTTGAGCCTCATTGTGGTAGTATATTTCCCCTGGTTAGATCCCGACCACAAAACCCGACCCTTCATAATACCAATCTCCATTGGTTCTTCGGGATCTTTTTTTAACCTGTTGGGTGCGGGCGTCGGCCACTGGCCGACACCCACACACCCTCCCTGGTGCGGGTCACGACCAGTGGCCGACACCAGGAAGGGTATTAATAAATCCTCGGGTGCATCGCATCCGAGGATTTTTTTTTTTTTAAAACCTTCCCCCGGGAGACACGGAAGCTTCTGTGTCTCCCCCCCGATCCCCCACCCGCCCCGCGGCGCGCTGACGTTTCAAAGGTGTTTTCCCCATCAAAGCAGGAAGCAGCCTTGCGGCCGCTTCCTGCTTTGATGGGGAAAACGGCCTTTCCCACGTTCGGGAAGACCTCGTAAGAAAGGGGAGACACTCCCCTTTCTTACGAGGCCTTCCTGAAAGTGTTTCCTGGACCCCGGTCGCAGCTCTGCTGCGATCGGGGGCCAGGAAACACTTTCAGGTTTCCTGGCCCCCCGATCGCAGCACAGCTGCGATCGGGGGGCCAGGAAACACTTTGAAAAGGCCTCGTAAGAAAGGGAGACTCTCCCCTTTCTTACGAAGCCTTCTGAAACTGTTTCTGGCCCCCGATCGCAGCACAGCACAGCTGCGATCGGGAGCCAGAAACAGTTTCAGAAGGCCTCGTCAGAAAGGGGAGAGTCTCCCCTTTCTTACGAGGCCTTCTGAAAGTGTTTCCTGGCCCCCGATCGCATCACAGCTGCGATCGGGGGCCAGGAAACACCACTAGACGCCAGGGATTTTACTTTGGGGGGGCGGCCCCCTCGGAAAACGGGCCGCCCCCCCGGCATAATTTTTATTTTAAAAAAAAGGTAGGTGCCCCCAGGGATTTTTTTTTTTTTTAAATAAAAATAAATAAAATAAAATAAAATGACAGGGGGTCGCCCGTGGGCAGGGTGACCCCCTGTAGGGGCAATATTTTTTTTTAGATGTTGTAGGTTTTCCCTGGGGGCCATTTTGACCCCCAAGGAAACCATACAACAACTAAAAAAAAATAGATATATATAGATCTATATATATCTATGTAGATATATATATCTAGGTACATGGATATATCTATAGATATATCTATGTAGATAGATATATATATATATAGAGGTCGATCTATATCAATCAGAGAGATTTATAAAGCGCGCTACTCACCCGTGAGGGTCTCAAGGCACTGGGGGGGGGGGGGCGGGGGGAGGGAAAGGGGCTGGGAGGTTCACTGTTCGAAAAGCCAGGTTTTGAGGCCCTTCCTAAAAAGAAGTAGGTTTTGGGTCTTGCGAAGGTGGGTTGTGAGGGCGTTCCAGGTTTTGGGTGCAAGGTAGGAGAAGGATCTGCCCCCGGTGGTGGTGTGTTTGATGCGGGGGACAGAGGCGAGAGAGAGGTCAGCTGAGCGGACGTTTCGTGTGGGGGTGTGGAAGGTGACTCTCGTTGAGGTAGGCAGGGCCTGTGTTGTGGAGTGATTTGTGTGCGAGGATGAGGATCTTGAAGGTGATCCTTTTGTCAATGGGGAGCCAGTGGAGGGATTTGAGGTGTGGAGAGATGTGTTCGTGTCGGCGGAGGTCGAGGATGAGTCGTGCTTCTGAGTTCTGGATGCGTGTAGTTTGTGCTTGAGTTTTAGAGTGGTGCCAGCGTAGAGGGCGTTTCCGTAATCAAGCCTGCTGCTGATGAGTGCGTGAGTGACAGTTTTTCTGGTCTCTGTGGGGATCCATTTGAATGTTTTTCAGTATACGGAGTGTGTTGAAGCATGAGGAGGTGAGAGCGTTGATTTGTTGGGTCATCGAGAGGGAGGAGTCTAGGATGATGCTGAGGTTGCGTGCGTGGTTGGCGGGGGTGGGTGCAGGGCCTAACATGGTGGTCCACCATGAGGGGTCCCAGGTGTTTTTGTGTGGGTCAAAGAGGATTATTTCGGTTTTGCTTGAGTTGAGTTTCAGGTGGTTGGCTGTCATATATATATCACTTTTGTCAATATGTGTGTGGTTTCCCTGGGGGGAAAAGGGTCCGACTTGTCTAGTGGCAGTTTTAGTGCCATAAAGAAGCGCAGAAGGTTTATATGCCTACTGCAAAGAGCAAATCTGTATTTTATGTAAATAGCTGAGTACATTAGTAAAGTCTATGGAGAGATGAAGGGCACTTTTGCTGGGTGGTAATGAGGGAATCCGAGGAGGAGGGAGTGGGAGCACCAATAATGATTGTTGGACTGGGCGCAGGAGGTGCTAAAGACTGTGACGAATGGTATGTGACAAGGTGTTTTTTTAGTGTCTTGAAAGTACGTGCTGATTGAGGGAAGAAGCGCAGGTAAGGTGGCCTCTATTGTTGCACGTATCTCACACACCATCGATTTTGTGACTGTCTACGTAGGCTAGTGTTTTAGAGCAACAGTTTAGCCAATAGCAGAGATGGCATCTTGATGGATGACTGCTGCCTGCACTCGGGTTATAGAGGACCGCTCTGACATAGGATCAGAGACTGAGAAATCAGATACTGAGACAGCATCTGAGGGATAGGACAATGGCGCAGACTCTGGGAGTGATTTTTCAGTCAGAGGAGCCCCATTTGATAACTCCTCTTCCAGTACATTATGAGGGAGGTGATGAGGACAGTCCTGCTGTCCCTTCGCAAGCTGTTCGTGCAACTGGGTAATAGTGGGTTAGGCCAACCCAGAGAGCAGGTGAATGCGGCGGCAAGCAGAGAGAGAGTGCTCTCTTCGGAGCTCCCCAATTTAGTTCAGCCCCAAATTCCACCACCCAAATCATATTGTGGAGACATCAAAATTATCTATGGCAAAACAAACTGGTTTTGTAAGGCAGGCACCTGTGTTTTTGGTCCTGGATTCGGCGGCCATATAGAGAAACACACTAAACCCAAACATTTCTGGAAACTAGACATTCGGGGGAGTCCACAGAGGTGTGACTTGTGTGGATTCCCCAAAGTTTTCTTACCCAGAATACCCTGCAAAGCTGAAATGTTGAAAAAAAACTCAATTTTTCTCGCATTTCTGTCACACAAACTACAGGAATATGCTGGGATCCACAACATTCCTACCACCCAGTGACTCCTCACCTGTCCTGATAAAAACACTACCCCACTTGAGTGCCTACACCTAGTGCCTGTGTCAGGAATGGATCACCCCAGGGTCAACAGCTGCCTCACGTAAGGACCAACATTGACCGTTGTTTGATCTATTCCTGTCGCAGGCACCAGGCCTAACCACACAAGTGAGGTATCATATTTATTGGGAGACTTGGGGGAACGCTGGGTGGAAGGACATTTGTGGCTCCTCTCAGATTCCAGAACTTTCTGTCACCGAAATTTGAGGAAAAGGTGTTATTTTAGCCACATTTTGAGGTTTACAAAGGATTCTGGGTTACAGAACCTGGTCCGAGCCCCACAAGTCACCTCATCTTGGATTCCCCTGGGTTTCTAGTTTTCAAAAATGTGCTGGTTTGCTAGGTTTCCCCAGGTGCCGGCTGAGCAAGAGGCCAAAATCCACAGGTAGGCACTGTTTTCTATGAAAAAATGTGATGTGTCCACGTTGTGTTTTGGGGCATTTCCTGTCGCGGGCGCTAGGCCTACCCACACAAGTGAGGTATCATTTTTATCGGGAGACTTGGGGGAACGCTGGGTGGAAGGAAATTTGTGGCTCCTCTCAGATTCCAGAACTTTCTGTCACCGAAATGTGAGGAAAACTTGTTTTTTTAGCCACTTTTTGAGGTTTGCAAAGGATTCTGGGTAACAGAACCTGGTCCGAGCCCCGCAAGTCACCCCTCCTTGGATTCCCCTAGGTCTCTAGTTTTCAGAAATGCACAGGTTTGGTAGGTTTCCCTAGGTGCCGGCTGAGCTAGAGGCCAAAATCTACAGGTAGGCACTTCGCAAAAAACACCTCTGTTTTCTTCCAAAAATTTGTATGTGTCCACGTTGTGCTTTGGGGCGTTTCCTGTCGCGGGCGCTAGGCCTACCCACACAAGTGAGGTATCATTTTTATCGGGAGACTTGGGGGAACGCTGGGTGGAAGGAAATTTGAGGCTCCTCTCAGATTCCAGAACTTTCTGTCACCGAAATGTGAGGAAAACTTGTTTTTTTAGCCACTTTTTGAGATTTGCAAAGGATTCTGGGTAACATAACCTGGTCAGAGCCCCACGAGTCACCCCATCTTGGATTCCCCTAGGTCTCTAGTTTTCAAAAATGCACAGGTTTGGTAGGTTTCCCTATGTGCCGGCTGAGCTAGAGGCCAAAATCTACAGGTAGGCACTTTGGAAAAAACAGCTGAGTTTTCTATTAAAAAAATAGGATGTGTCCATGTTGTGTTTTGGGGCATTTCCTGTCGCGGGCACTAGGCCTACCCACACAAGTGAGGTATCATTTTTATCAGGAGACTTGGGGGAACATAGAATAGCAAAACAAGTGTTATTGCCCCTTATCTTTCTCTACATTTTTTCCTTCCAAATATAAGAGAGTGTGTAAAAAAGACGTCTATTTGAGAAATGCCCTGCAATTCACATGCTAGTATGGGCACCTCGGAATTCAGCGATGTGCAAATAACCACTGCTCCTCAAAACCTTATCTTGATCACATTTTGGAAATGCAAAGGTTTTCTTGATACCTCTTTTTCACTCTTCATATTTCAGCAAATGAATTGCTGCATACCCAGTATAGAATGAAAACCAACTGCAGGTGCAGCTCATTTATTGGCTCTGGGTACCTAGGGTTCTTGATGAACCTACAAGCCCTTTATATCCCCGCAACCAGAATTTTCACTGTATTTTGGCTATTTTCTTGGTCTCCTCCAGGGGAAACCACAAACTCTAGGTACCATTAGAATCCCTAGGATGTTGGAAAAAAAGGACGCAAATGTGGCGTGGTTAGCTTATGTGGACAAAAGTTATGAAGCCCTAAGCGCGAACTACCCCAAATAGCCAAAAAAGGGCTCAGCACTGGGGGGGGGAAAAGGCCCAGCAGCTAAGGGGTTAATGGACAGTGCTGGGCTATATGGCCCCATTCGGAGCAATGAAAACATTGTGGGCCTATCATGACCTCTCTGGAAGGGGTGGGTGAGATATAGCAACTTATCCATACTGGGGCCTGCTGTTGGTCTGATATAGAAGGGTTTGGAACCAAGAGTTCGTGGTGTGGTGGTAGTGGATTTTGGATGAGCCCCTCGAAATCCAGGAGCTCAGTGGAAGGCACAAGCCAGATCAATTGCCGTACGGTTAGTGAGATCAGGGTGCTGTCTGACCCAGTTGCAAGTGGTGAAGCGGAGGGCATCAAGGTATTGCTCTAAAATAATAGCTTCAAACATCTCATCTTTAGTGGTCTCCGATGAGTGGAGCCCCTTGCCTCCTGCATGATATACCCAATAGTACGAGGTGCAGGGATTTTCTTGTGGCATCCACTTGGTTTGTCGGAACCATACTCAATAACTTTCCTGATATAGTCCAATTCTCTCAAGGATTGCCTTTTTAATTTCACTGTACGGGGTTACACCTCCCGGGTTCACGGCCTGATATGCTGCATGTAGATGACCCATAAGTAGAGGGGCTATATATTGTCCCCATTTGTCCATTGGCCAATTGGCGGAACTTGCCACCCTCTCAAAATTAGTGAAAAAAGAATCAGGATCCTCATTGTCCTGGTACTTTTGAAGAACACTGCTTGGGACGTTGGGTGCACCTTGTTCTGGGCTATGGTTTCTGTCAACTTTCCCAGCACAGTTTCATGGACCAGTTTATTGTTTGCAATAATTATGGCCTGGCTCTTCAGGGCAGTCTGCAGTGCTTCTCGTTCTTCCTTCGCTTCTTTTAGCTGCTCCTACCACACTAACTGAAGAAGGCGTTGTCCTTCTGCCAACTGGGCTATCATGTCAGCGAGGGTGGGTTTGGCTTCCATTGCGGGCCCCTACTTTTGTGGGGTCTTCCGAAGAAGACTGACCCCACTTCTGACACCACTGTAATAGGAGTTGCGCAATGATGACACTAAGCCTGTGGTCAGACAGTATGCCCACAGTCTTTATTTCAGATTACAGGTAACTCTTTGCTTATATATTATGTTGTTCGGCCACCCTTCCTTTGGTGTTTATTTCTTGTCTTCTTCTTTCCAGGTGAACTCCCAGGAAGCACCTGCTGAGGCCACGCTCTTCCCAGAGCGTGGCTGGGATTCTGGTGAACTGCCTCTTGGTCCTCCGCTGCGCCTTGCGGTGCTGCTGTGGTTCCGGTGTCCTCCCCGTTCTCCACTGCAACAACCGCTGCCGAGGCATCTGCTGCCTTCCTTTCCTCTCCGTCCTTGGGTCTTTCACTGCCTTCTCCCTCTCCGATGCCGCCGCCTTCTCTCTCCCTGTCCTCGCTCCTTCTTTCCCCGCCTTCTCGTCCTCCTCCTCAGGTGATGGCGCGAAGGGCCTGTTTCTGCCCGCCGTCACCCGGAAGTCCAACCCGATTGCTTCCCGACCGGAGGACTTCCGGATCGGGAACCTCCTCAATGCCGGTGCCCCAGGGGTATGGCAGATCCGGCAGTGTTGGCCCGTCACAGGCATATAGAAAATCAGCGATACACTGTTCCAATCATATAAAACAGAAAATAAATAGTGACCGGGGTCCTAAATTCTAGGAGCAAGGGGCCTCACACACCCATAGGGTGTCATGCTTCATCATAGGCGCTGCTCCTCGTCAGACTGGCGCTGCAATGTCTGACGGGCACCACCCCTGACGGGGGGGCTCTTTGCCGGAGATCTTAATATGTGGTGGTGCCGTGACCCCAAAGGTGACTAAAGAATCAACGGAGATCAAAAGCAGGTAAGTAGTTAAAATTGACTCTCAAAACTGCCACTGGGACTGTGGATTTTATTGGATCAGATCATAATTACCAAACAGAACAAATGTCATCTGTTCTCCCCCTTTTGAATCCAAACCCTCAATCACTAAAACAGGGGTCGCTGAAGGATCAATCATCTCACCTATGCTTTCCAACATCTACATGATGTGATTACCAGAATTGGTCAAAGAATTTAAACTCACATGCTTCACCTATGCAGATGACACATGTTAATGCTGAATTTTACTAGTGAATATTCATGTATTCTGAGTGTTGAATTTACATAGAAAATGTATTAACTTAGTGAAAAAAAATGTATGCATTTGAAGTTGCGCTCACTTGAGTGGCCGCCAGTGTTCACGAAGTGTACGGTTTTTTAATGGCTTCTTGATGTGAAGTGTTCAGCTTATGTTTGATTAATGTAGTAATATGTCATATTAGGGTTATGCAGTATGTGTTAGCTTTATTAATCATAGGCCTTAACTTAGCGAGGTCTTGTGCCTAGTTACACGGCCTCATGTCAAGCTGCATTTCTTAGGCGTCTCATAAAATTGCTGCTTAGAGAATGACATTTTGATTTTCCACTGTAC
The DNA here is from genome assembly GCF_031143425.1 of Pleurodeles waltl. Lineage (NCBI taxonomy): Eukaryota > Metazoa > Chordata > Amphibia > Caudata > Salamandridae > Pleurodeles > Pleurodeles waltl. Next base: position 268,341,955 of record NC_090440.1, read on the forward strand.
TGACCATATGTTCGTAGCTGAAGTTCGTTCTCATGAGAAACTGCTTGCTAGAAGATGTTGTACTAGTTGGGCTGCAATGTTTAACGTAGTATGTATAAGAGTGACTTTCCCAGGAGAAGACAATGGATGCACTGACTGGAGTCGAAGTTGCAACAATATTGATACTTGACAAGCCAAATGACAGGAAGAGGAGTAGAGGAGCCAATCATTGACATGTGAATCGTATAGTAGTAAAACTTTAGATTGGTGGTTTTATTTCATTGGACTAAATGTAAATGTGATTCTTTGACCAATAGGGACATGGGAAATAGTTTTAGGAAATCTAACATCGCTGGACAGCATCAAGAGCCATTTCACCATTATTTTTTGGACCATCCCGAGAAGAGACATGCTTTACTTTATTGCTTAAAGAGACTTTGCTTTTCTGAACTCTAATGCTGAATCCTGATGTCTTGCTGACCGAACCGATGTCCTATTGACAAAGACTGTCACAGCTTGCTGAACCATATTGAGGTCAGGTATAAGACCATGTTACTTATTGTTATGTCTATTTGCTTGTGTCCCTAGGTACCAACAGCTAATTTTGATAGAGCCAGTTACATCTTTTTCCAAATTTGTGTTGACTAAGTTGTTTTACATGAAGCCCAAACATACTATTCTAACTTAATGACAGGCTCCTCACTGATGAAGTTCGCTATATGTAATAACAGTTGATGTCTCTTCTTTGCTGACTCTAAATGTACACTAGTTTGCGCAGCTATTTGTATTATTAATCTGTATTGTAACCTTAGAATGTGTAGTGGCTCAATCTTTGATTAGATTGCAATTCTTTTGCCACTTTCTTCAGCCAGTATTGTTTTCGTATGTTTATCATTTTATTTTGAGATTGAGTTATGTGACATTAGCACAGTTAACATAGGGAAATAAACATTCTAACTTTTATATAAAGGTGTGGTTATTCATGACTGCAAGATCATGATGAGTGAAAGTTACTGACTCATATTGATTATTGATGTAATTGATTATTATTTGCTATTGATTTGTATTGGTATGGGTTTACATGGTCGGAACAACTCGAAGCGCAGTCTAAAGGCCAATCGGCATGTACGCATCTCCCTTGTAAGTTTACTTAAAAAGATTTGACGGGCTAACAGAGATGGTAGCAGAGATTGATGGTTTGTTTCCTTTAAAGCCCACCATAGAGGTCCGGTACATGGTTTATCTCCTTAAGAGCTCATCATAGAGGCCCGGTACAGGTTTGTCTCCGTAAGAGCCCATCATACAGTCCTGAAATAGGTAGTAGAGTATTTGGTCCCAGAGATTGTAAGCAAGAAATAACATGTGTCCCCAGAGATGGTAGTAGGGGAAGGGTTAATATCCTACAAAGAGCAAAATAATTTGCTGATTTGGAAGAAATTTTAGATTTTTCTAGATTCGATTATGCAAAGTGGAAAGAAAATGTGCCCCTAAGTACCTAAAATGACTTTCCCAGAATCTTGGAGCTTGCCGATGATTGTTTGAGTATTTTCTTGGCATTTTAGTGATGGTGTCAATGAAGTCGGTTTTGCGCTTGCATAGCTTATGTAAACCGCAGGTGAATTGTGATGTTTGTGAGGGTTTAAGGAGTTTGTGTACTCCAAGTGAAGTTGTAGAAGGAGTGTGCATACTCCGAAGTGTGAGAGTAGGTAAGTCGTTGAACTTCAAATGTGTGTGGCGCTTTGTGCTCAAACATTGTCCATGTGGTTGTTGATATACAGATCCTGCGTGGTCTAAGACTCTGGAGTATATTGAAAAGTGTATGAGACACTTGTTTGGTTTTTGTTGTAATTTGTCTGGTTGTGGTCAAGTAAGAGTGTGAATCAAAGTGAGTGGAAGAAATTTTCGACTGAGATTTTGTGAGTTCTATGTGCATCAGGACAGACCCACTGATCATTTGAGAGTGAAATTTGCGGGTCAAATTTTGCTTATGAATCAGGGAAACTGAGAAACAAGGAACACCATCAGTGAAAAATCTGTAAAGTTTCTGAAGCAATTGTGTTACATTACCTGTAGTAAATGGACAAATTGGGTTTTAATTTTGTGTAGTGCTCACAATAAATTGCATTAGTTTTAGTGTCAATCTGAGTTTGGGAGAACAAGCCGCAAGACTTTGTCAGCCGAAGTATGTGTGAGTGTGACATCATTGGAGCCATGATGGGATAGGGATAGGTTGGTTAAGTGAGAAGGGTCGCACACCGATTGGCAGCCGTCCGTGAAGCACAATTGGTGGAGAAGGTGGGTGAAGAGAATTCTAGGATTAAAAGTCACTGCCTGATCTGATTTGAATAACATAAATGTCGCAAAAATGAAATTTATTAAGGCTTTAAAGCTTACATTGTAACAGAAGAGCAGGGTGTTGCGATATGTCTTTAGTTGAAACAATGGTGCAAAGTGCAAAGATGGGAGCTAGCATTTCCTGCCCACCGAACATTTAACTTGAGGAGCTTAGAGAATCTGAGGAGGGTGCTGTATGATCTGATACCCCTTCGAGACCAGCACAGTTCGAGGCATTAGTGATCTGGGAGTTAGTAGCCAGAGAGCAACAGCTACAGAAATTTGAGAGGAGAATGAGGAAAGCCAAAAAGACACTAGTGGAGGCTAGATGGGACAGTGATCAGAAATTTTGGAGAGCCAAGACTTTACAGGGGATTCAATTGCTTCCAGCGATTACACAGGATAGTGAGAGAGAAGGGAGGAAAGCTACCAGGAAAGCAAACAGGAGCCCTTCCAAGAGTAGGGAGCGTAGATCAAAGAAGTCTAGAGGATCTTTTACGCTTGAGGAAGAGCCAGACGACAATGAGTTTATTTTACAGTTATTGAGAAATCATCCCCCACCATATGCAGCACAAGAGAATGCTTCAAGTACCAGTGTAAATCCTTCAGCACTGACAAAGGTTAACATAACAATGAGTCCAGTGCAGACTAATCCTAGCATAACACAGAGCCCAATGCAGAGCAGGCTTAATGCACCTATTACTCCGGTAGCACAAAATCAGATGCCACAGTCAAATGTCCTGAGAATTTTCCCTGATGTATCTATAGTGGAAACTGCCACAAACCTAATAGTGTCAACAGGACAGGTTTTCCCAAAATCACTGTTGGTTCAGACAGAGCCAACTCCACTTTTACTGCCTCAAGTGCAGCCCCAAGCAGTGCCAACACACGCTCCGGTAATAGGGACACAGTCAGACAGGTCTGTACTGATGAGTCAGAATATGGGAACTATTCACACACAGGACTTGGGTATCAGTCCAAGCCCAGATGCTGCATCTGTACCTGTCACCATTGGTCGAGTTGTACCTTTGTTTGCACAAGAAAAAAACAGTGCAAATGAACAGGGAGTACTGAGTCAGAATTCATGAGGGGAGGACTTAATGAGAATATCCGAGTAGTCTCTCCTATGAGACAGACCTTTGATGGATAGAGATCATTGCTAGACATTAGTCCTCTAGATACTGTCATAGGGTCGAATGGTAGGGAGAGCCTGAAATGACTGAAACCACAGTCCCCAAATACAGTGGTGCAACAAGTGCACAATGCCCAGGCCAACAATATTTCACTGCAAGGTTTGACTGCCCAACAATTGACTGAATAGTTAGACAAGCTGAATACCCTGCAGAGTGCTCCTAGGGGAGAGGAGTACTTGAAGTATACGAGACTAGGAATGGAAGCGGGTGAGCTCATTGAAGTGGCTGTGGGTGTGAACAGAGTAGAGTCCTACACAGAAGCAGAACTGAGATATCTGTGTCTGAAAATGATGAGAGAAGTGAGCAATGTACATCAAAGATTAGCAGACATGGCAGAGAAGTATGGAATAGAAACAGAGAAGACAAAGCATTTGAAAAGGAGTTACAGGTTAGATTTTGACACAAAAGACTTTGAACACATGAGATCTGCAAGGATGAAGGAACACCGTAGGGAGTTACTCCAAAGTGTCCAGACATGGGAAGCATTAGACAAGTGGGAAGGCAGGTGGGCAAAGAAAAGGGATAAAAGAAAAAGGTGAAGAACTTTCAAATTAGGGAGATTCCAGGATGGAATTTCGTTCATGTCTTCTGGAGCAGAAGTGACATTCTATCCTTTACATATGACTATCCCAGGTTGAGAGAGAAGCCAGTAGAATGGTACCAGCAAACAGACAGGTTTGTGAAACTTGCAAAGTGCCTGTGGGAAGACTTGGACAGTCTATTAGAGATAGAAGTTCCAGCTGATCTGGGGACGGAGTGTTAGAGGAGTATAGATTAGTCGACAAAGGAACGAGAGAGAAGCCCTACTACGGGTGCTCCATCTCCTGAAGTAATGAAATATTACTACAAAGTGACTGAATTTTTGAAGACGAGAATTTCACCCAAAAACATTGATTGGCAAAGAATAGACAAAACAGCTCAGGAAGCAAAAGAGTCAGTACATGCGTATTATGAGAGATTTTTGCAGGCGTTTAAGTATTACAGTGGTACTGAAACGATCGAGCCGGAAGACATGATTCATTTTGTGTTCAGATTTGTGGAATGATTGACACATGAAATTAGCCAGATGATAAGAGTCATTTGAATTGCTGGCAAGTAAAGCCGATTGATGAGGTATTGCAGGATGCAAAGTACTTTATTGATGAGACTGAGTTGAAGCAGAGAAAGTTGAAGGAAAAGGTGATGGTGATGCAGATTAAAGCTGAACAAACAGGGGTGCAGGGAAATTTTCCACTAGCAGCAACAGGGAAATGTGTTGTATCAAAACCAGATGAGAGGTAGAGATCACGGGGGAATTGGTAATGGATTTGAGTACCGTAGTGGTTTAGAATGGTGTGCAGCGAATGAAGAGAGTCACGCTTGTGGAGCGGTTGGACATTGGAAGCGGGAGTGTCTGATGATGGTACAGGAAAGTGTTGTTCAGCAAACAAGTGACATCATTTTGTTTCAAAACATGAGAGGACCGAGAATGAGAGGTCATAATCCAAATTTTCTAAATAATGTGAATCAAATGCAAAGTTTTCCACCTGTGCAGCAGGTGCAAATGCCACATTACAAATGACACAATTGCAGCCTATGCAACAGCAGGTTCAAATGGTACCTAAGCAGCTAATTCAAATACCTCAAGCCCCAATGGAACAGCAGGAGGTGATGCTTCCTCAACAGGTCACAGGTCAGAGGCCTAACCAAAGTAATAACACAGTTCACCAATTCCCAATGCACAGAGAGAATGGAATAAATGAAGATTGGGTGAGCAAGAGTTCGGATGAGGAGGAATGTCTGCTTGCAGCTTCTTTGAAAGTTGATCAGAAAGGCCCATATGTAAAGGGAAAGGTAATGGATCACAAAGTTTCATTTTTGATTGACACAGGAGCTTCATGCTCTACAGTGAGAATTGCAGAAGTTCTGAACCTGCCCC